>NW_024058194.1:0-64375 GCF_016432855.1 Salvelinus namaycush
CCAATCTGTCGTTCTGCCCCTGAACAAGGCAGTTAATTAAGCCCACTGTTCGTCGGTAGTCAGTCAAAGTAAATAAGACTTTGATCGTAACTGACTTGCCTAGTTAAATAAAGGTTAAATAAATAAAAATGAAATACAAAAAGGAGCTGACACAACCTGAGAGCTCATTATCTACACACACTTCAACTATGACCAATACTATAAGGCACAGGTGTCAAACTCATTCCACGGGGGGCCGAGTGTCTGCGGGTTTTCGCTCCTCCCTTGTACTTGATTGATGAATTAACATCACTAATTAGTTAGGAACTCCCCACACCTGGTTGTCTAGGGCTTTATTGAAAGGAAAAACCAAAAACCTGCAGACACTAGGCCCTCCGTGGAATGAGTTTGACACCCCTGCTATAAGGCCTGGTCAATGCTCAAAGGCCTGGTCAATGCCAGTGGGCTGGACAGACCATAATAGTATGACCGTAACCATGAACACCAAGGTTCCAAAGAAACCCCCCCAAGGATTGTGGTCAAGAGAAATGTCTGAATGATTTGGCTGATGTACCCTGGGATTTATCTAAAGGATGATTTAAATCAGGTCTCATTGAATTGCTCATTGATTGTAGAAAAAGGTCTGGAATATAGTGAAGGACTTACTTGGTACATCTCATCATATCCATCTAGTGTGGAGGTCGACAGGAGAACAATAACAAAACCAGCTGATATTACCAAGCAAAACTAATTTACTGAGAGGTAATGTAAACACCCATTCTTCCAAACAAGCTATTTGTCCAATGGATTGATGATCATATTATGAGCAAAAACACCTGCTCTTTTAGTTTACAAATGGTGTCAGAAGAGGAGGTTTTAAACCTATTGAAGTCATTATCCGATGGTAAATCTACAGGTTACAATCTGATGGAGAAAGAAAATACTTTTCTGTGAGGCTCCCCAGATTGCAGCTCCACTGAAATACATATTTAATTGGTCACTGGAACAGGGGCATTTTCCAAATGTATGGAAACTAAACTGTGACCAATCCCAAAAGACAGCAAAGACCCATTACTCTTGCCAACAGTTGACCAATCATGTGTCTGTTACTTGAACTCTGTGAAGCATTCATTTTGGGCTACAGTTTCTGAGGCTGGTAACTCCTGTTGAACGTATCCTCTGCATCAGAGGTAACTCTGGGTCTTCCTTTCCTGTGGCAGTTCTAATGAGAGCCAGTTTCATCATAGGACTTGATGGTTTTTGAGACTGCACTTGAAAAAAATTTCAAAGTTCTTGAAATGTTCTGGATTGACTGACCTTCATGTCTTAAAGTAATGATGGACTGTTGTTTCTCTTTGCTTATTTGAGCTGTTTCTGTTAATTGAATGTTTCATCTGTTAATTGAAATGCATTCCAGGTGACTACCTCATTAAGCTGGTTGAGAGAATGCCAAGAGTGTGCAAATCTGTTATCAAGGCAAATGGTGGCTACTTTGAAGAATCTCAAATGTAAAATATATTTTGGTTACTACATGATTCCATATGTGTAATTTCATAGTGTTGATGTCTTCACTATTACTCTACAATGTAGAAAATAGTAAAGATAAAGAAAAACCCTTGAATGAGTAGGTGTGTCCAAACTTTGACTGGTACGGTACACCAACGACCATCCTTATGCCTTATATGAGGCTCATGCTACTATATTTGCATTTGATACTACAATTTATACAATCGATTCAACAGGAACATCAAGCTCTACTAGGAGATCTGGGAAATATCAGGGAGTGGGTTTGCCAGAACAAAGTCGTTCTGAACGCTAAGAAAACCAAGGTTATGTTGGTCTGTTGAGGAAGTGTCAGAAACCACACTACTAGGGGTGCAGCTAGACACCTGCTCATCATGGTCGTCTCAAATAAATAATCTATGTAAGAATCAAAACTACATGCCTGATCAGACGGATAGCTTAAATATTTTCCCGGGAAAGATTCTTAAGAACACAATTCAAGCATTAATTGGGAGTCAGGTACCCTACTGTTCTGTGGTCAAACAACCCAAGCATTAATTGAGAGTCAGGTGAACTACTGTTCTGTGGTCAAACAACCCAAGCATTAATTGGGAGTCAGGTGAACTACTGTTCTCTGGTCAAACAAGACAATCATTAATTGGGAGTCAGGTGAACTACTGTTCTGTGGTCAAACAACCCAAGCATTAATTGAGAGTCAGGTGAACTACTGTTCTGTGGTCAAACAACCCAAGCATTAATTGAGAGTCAGGTGAACTACTGTTCTGTGGTCAAACAACCCAAGCATTAATTGGGAGTCAGGTGAACTACTGTTCTCTGGTCAAACAAGACAATCATTAATTGGGAGTCAGGTGAACTACTGTTCTGTGGTCAAACAACACAAGCATTAATTGGGAGTCAGGTGAACTACTGTTCTGTGGTCAAACAACACAATCATTAATTGAGAGTCAGGTGAACTACTGTTCTGTGGTCAAACAACCCAAGCATTAATTGGGAGTCAGGTGAACTACTGTTCTGTGGTCAAACAACCCAAGCATTAATTGAGAGTCAGGTGAACTACTGTTCTGTGGTCAAACAACCCTAACATTAATTGAGAGTCAGGTGAACTACTGTTCTGTGGTCAAACAACACAATCATTAATTGAGAGTCAGGTGACCTACTGTTCTGTGGTCAAACAACCCTAACATTAATTGAGAGTCAGGTGACCTACTGTTCTGTGGTCAAACAACCCTAACATTAATTGAGAGTCAGGTGAACTACTGTTCTGTGGTCAAACAACCCTAACATTAATTGGGAGTCAGGTGAACTACTGTTCTCTGGTCAAACAAGACAATCATTAATTGGGAGTCAGGTGAACTACTGTTCTGTGGTCAAACAACCCAAGCATTAATTGGGAGTCAGGTGAACTACTGTTCTGTGGTCAAACAACACAATCATTAATTGAGAGTCAGGTGAACTACTGTTCTGTGGTCAAACAACCCTAACATTAATTGAGAGTCAGGTGAACTACTGTTCTGTGGTCAAACAACCCTAACATTAATTGAGAGTCAGGTGAACTACTGTTCTGTGGTCTGGAGAAATGCATCATCAAGTGAAGTTAGGAGGCTGCAGAATGCCCAGAACAAAGCAGCAAGGATTGTTTTAAGGTGGAGATGTGGTTCCTCTGTTGCAGTCATGCTCAATGCTCTTGGTTGGTCATCAATCGACGAGATCATTGAAAAAAAAAATGCTTATTTTATTTCACAATGTACACCATTTAAAACGGCCAAGTTCTATTCACAACGGTATTCAGTTGGTAAGAGACAGACATTCAGTAAATACTAGGAATAGATTGTCCACCATCTATGTGTTATCCAGACAGAAAAGAGAAATAGGCAAAATAACATTTCGATTTAGAGCAATAAAGAAATTGAATAATTTATCTTGAGAAAACCAGAAACCTTTCAATATATACATTCATACAATACTTTAGAACTATTTAAATATAATACATTTGGAAGGTTGTACAGGACTATGGTAGATGAAGGAACCAATCTATCTGGTCAGACTGTCATAGTATTTACCGGGTCACTACGGTAGAGTATTATATCTGTTGTGTGTAACACTGTGTTATATATAATGAAAATGTGATTGTATTATCAAATGTATTTGAATGTTTAAGGACTCTTGGAACATTAGTTCAAATGAGGACTAAAAGAGAACCTAATAAAATAAATCAGACACATCGCTGTCGTTGTCAACTCTCTGAACTCTCTGTTGGTGATAACTGATGCTGATAACAGCAGATAAAGACCAGTTAGAGAGAGAGACTGGGGGGGGGGAGACTGGGGGGAGAAAGGGGAAGGGAGGGAGAGAGAGGGGGGGGAAGACAGAGAGAGGGGGAAGGAGAGAGCGAGCGAGAGAGAGAAAGAGAGGGGAGGGATAGAGAGAGGAGGGGAAAGGGAGAGAGTGAGAGAGGGGAAGGGAGGGAGAGAGGGGGAGAGAGAGACAGAAAGAGAGAGAGAGGGGAGGGAGCGAGAAGGGAGAGGGAAGGAGAGAGAGGTGGAAGGAGAGAGGGGGAGGGAAGGAGAGAGAAAGAGAGAAAGAGAGGGGAGGGATAGAGAGAGGAAGGGAAAGGGAGAGAGTGAGAGAGGGGAAGGGAGGGAGAGGGGGGGAGAGAGAGACAGAAAGAGAGAGAGAGGGGAGGGAGCGAGAAGGGAGAGGGAAGGAGAGAGAGGTGGAAGGAGAGAGGGGGAGGGAAGGAGAGAGGAAGGGAAAGGGAGAGAGTGAGAGAGGGGAAGGGAGGGAGAGGGGGGGAGAGAGAGACAGAAAGAGAGAGGGAATGTTAGAACCTTAGAACGCCCGTCTGCCCGGGTTCCAAATAGAACAGACTACAGCTATATATACACTTATTAAGCATTCTGTTTTAATTGTCTCCCTCTGTGTGAGAGGAGAGAAGCTCATTGATGTCTCACAGCATCACACACACGCTCACACGCAGCACCAGAGCATCCCACACACGCTCACACGCAGCACCAGAGCATCACACACACGCTCACACGCAGCACCAGAGCATCACACACACGCTCACACGCTGAGAGCCTCCTCTGCTCATAGCCGTGGGGAGCATTCCCTGCAGTGATTGGTAGAGCCGAGATGTGCCATACAGCCCAGACAGGATAGAGCGTGCACACACACACACACACACACACACACACACACATTTCCACTCTCTCGCTCTCACTTTCACTCTCTCTCTTCTCTCTCTGCCTCCGTCAGTCGTAGAGTCAGGACATAGACCTATAGAGTCAGTGTATAGACTTATAGAGTCAGGATATCGACCTATAGAGTCAGGATATAGACCTATAGATTCAGGATATAGCCCTATAGAGTCAGGATATAGATTTATAGAGTCAGGATATAGACCTATAGAGTCAGGATATAGACCTATAGAGTCAGGATATAGACCTACAGAGTCAGGATATAGACCTATAGAGTCAGGATATAGACCTATAGAGTCAGGATATAGATTTATAGAGTCAGGATATAGACCTATAGAGTCAGGATATAGACCTATAGAGTCAGGATATAGACCTACAGAGTCAGGATATAGACCTACAGAGTCAGGATATAGATTTATAGAGTCAGGATATAGACCTATAGAGTCAGGATATAGACCTATAGAGTCAGGATATAGACCTACAGAGTCAGGATATAGACCTATAGAGTCAGGATATAGACCTATAGAGTCAGGATATAGACCTATAGAGTCAGGATATAGACTTATAGAGTCAGGATATAGACCTATAGAGTCAGGATATAGACCTATAGAGTCAGGATATAGACCTATAGAGTGAGGATATAGACTTATAGAGTCAGGATATAGACCTATAGAGTCAGGATATAGACCTATAGAGTCAGGATATAGACCTAGGATATAGACCTATAGAGTCAGGATATAGACCTATAGAGTCAGGATATAGACCTATAGAGTCAGGATATAGACTCATAGTCAGGATATAGACCTATAGAGTCAGGATATAGACCTATAGAGTCAGGATATAGACCTATAGAGTCAGGATATAGACTTATAGAGTCAGGATATAGACTTATAGAGTCAGGACATAGACCTATAGAGTCAGGACATAGACCGATAGAGTCAGGATATAGACCTATAGAGTCAGGATATAGACCTATAGAGTCAGGATATAGACCTATAGAGTCAGGATATAGACCTATAGAGTCAGGATATAGACTCATAGTCATGATATAGACCTATAGAGTCAGGATATAGACCTATAGAGTCAGGATATAGACCTATAGAGTCAGGATATAGACCTTGTAGTAGAGTCAGGATATTTACATTTACATTTAAGTCATTTAGCAGACGCTCTTATCCAGAGCGACTTACAAGTACATACATTCATACTTTTTTGTACTGGCCCCCCGTGGGAATCGAACCCACAACCCTGGCGTTGCAAGCGCCATGCTCTACCAACTGAGCTACACGGGATTACAGGAAATAGACCTATAGAGTCAGGATATAGACCTAGTAGTATTGTATCTAATATTTTATTTTATACCTTTATTTAACTAGGCAAGTCAGGTAAGAACAAATTCTTATTTTCAATGACAGCCTAGGAACAGTGGGTTAACTGCCTTGTTCAGGGGCAGAACGACAGATTTTTACCTTGTCAGCTCAGGGATTCAATCTCGCAACCTTTCGGTTACAAGTCCAACGCTCTAACCACTAGGCTACCTGCCTCCCCAATATGTGGATTAGGGTTCCATTTGGTACTCAGGCACTGACTCGTCTCGTTACTGTGGGGAGTACATCAGGACACCAGCACAGTACAGTCGTGGCCAAAAGATTTGAGAACGACACAAATATTAATTTCCACAAAGTTTGCTGCTTCAGTGTCTTTCGATATTTTTGTCAGATGTTGCTATGGAATACTGAAGTAGAATTACAAGCATTTCATAAGTGTCAAAGGCTTTTATTGACAATTACATGAAGAAGATGCCAAGAGAAAATTTTTTGCAGTGTTGACCCTTCTTTTTCAAGACCTCTGCAATCTGCCCTGGCATGCTGTCAATTAACTTCTGGGCCACATCCTGACTGATGACAGCCCATTCTTGCATAATCAATGCTTGGAGTTTGTCAGAATTTGTGGGGTTTTGTTTGTCTTGAGGATTGACCACAAGTTCTCAATGGGATTAAGGTCTGGGGAGTTTCCTGGCCATGGACCCAAAATATTGATGTTTTGTTCCCCGAGCCACTTAGTTATCACTTTTGCCTTAAGGCAAGGTGCTCCATCATGCTGGAAAAGGCATTGTTCGTCATCAAACTGTTCCTGGATGGTTGGGAGAAGTTGCTCTCGGGGTAAATGTGTTGGTACCATTCTTTATTCATGGCTGTGTTCTTAGGCAAAATTGTGAGTGAGCCCACTCCCTTGGCTGAGAAGCACCCCCAAACATGAATGGTCTCGGGATGCTTTACTGTTGGCATGACACAGGACTGATGGTAGCGCTCACCTTGTTTTCTCCGGACAAGCTTTTTTCCAGATGCCCCAAACAATCGGAAAGGGGATTCATCAGAGAAAATTACTTTACCCCAGTCCTCAGCAGTCCAATCCCTGTACCTTTGCAGAATATCAGTCTGTCACTGATGTTTTTCCTGGAGAGAAGTGGCTTCTTTGCTGCCCTTCTTGACACCAGGCCATCCTCCAAAAAGTCTTCGCCTCACTGTGCGTGCAGATGCACTCACACCTGCCTGCTGCCATTCCTGAGCAAGCTCTGTACTGGTGGTGCCCCGATCCCACAGCTAAATCAACTTTAGGAAATGGTCCTGGCGCTTGCTGAACTTTCTTGGGCGCCCTGAAGCCTTCTGCAGAAATGCAGTGGAAATGTTTTTGGGGATTCAGTTCATTTGAATGGCAAAGAGGGACTTTGCAATTAATTGCAATTCATCTGATCACTCTTCATAACATTCTGGAGTATATGCAAATTGCCATCATACAAACTGAGGCAGCAGACTGTGAAAATTAATATTTGTGTCATTCTCAAATCTTTTGGCCACGACATAATGAGAAGTCACTGATGAGGTAGGGAAGCCTAAGCTAGATCATGGAGTCTGGCTGAGTTTAAGAAGATCACAGATTCATTCCCTGACTTATTGAAAGTTAAAAACGAAAGTCAGAAAACATCTGCCCGTCGTCGATCTGCTTCTCCACAATGCATGGTTAGTTATGCCCGAACCTGTCTGCCCGCATTCAACGCTCACTGCTCACTGCTCGAACAGGGTTCGAAAACAGGTCTGACAAATCACTTACACCTAACCCGGCAGCTTTTAACACCGTTCTGATCCTAAAAAAGACATGCCAGCTTTTCCATAAAAATTGAGAATTCAATATCATGTGAGATTAAACTTGAACAATATTGCATAATTTTGCAGTTTGTCTTGTGCTCTTTCTCAGTGGCTAAAAATATATCACCATGACAACACTATACAGTAGGTTACATCACGATCACGATGGTTGGATGGAAACACTATTGGTCTCCCAGGAGTATCCAGAACCATGCAGAGACTAGAGAGAACTCTCTCTAGGTACAGCAGAAGATTACCTCTCTAGAACACATGCAGAGAGAGAACTCTAGAACCGTACAGAGATAGAACTCTAGAACGCATGCAGAGAGAGAACTCTAGAACCGTACAGAGATAGAACTCTAGAAAGACACAGAGAGAGAACTCTAGAACCGTACAGAGATAGAACTCTAGAACGCATGCAGAGAGAGAACTCTAGAACCGTACAGAGATAGAACTCTAGAACACATGCAGAGAGAGAACTCTAGAACCGTACAGAGATAGAACTCTAGAACGACACAGAGAGAGAACTCTAGAACCGTACAGAGATAGAACTCTAGAACGAAGCAGAGATAGACCTCTAGAACGAAGCAGAGAGAGAACTCTAGAACCGTACAGAGATAGAACTCTAGAACGAAGCAGAGAGAGAACTCTAGAACCGTACAGAGATAGAACTCTCGAACGAAGCAGAGAGAGAACTCTAGAACCGTACAGAGATAGAACTCTAGAACGAAGCAGAGAGAGAACATTTTCCAGGTAGCTGGGTCATTACACGAAATGAGTGCCTTTTGCGCCCCTTTGATATTTTAAGTAAAAATATTGCACAAATGTTGAATTTTAAAAGCCTGTTATATTACATGAAGTGCCATTTAAAGCTACAGTGTGTATTTTTTTAGGAGACCTGACCCAATCCACATAGAAATGAGAGAAATTAGAGATCTGTCATTCTTATTAAAATCAAATCTAAGAAGCAGTAGATCTGTTCTATGAGTGTTATTTCTATGCTTCCTGTTCTTAAGTTTCATGTTGGTGTCTTTTACTTTTGGCTTTGTACACCAGCTTCAAACCGCTGAAAATAATATATTTTTTGGTTTATGGAACATGTATTTCACAACGGATTAGAAGGTACAGATTCTCCACACAATGACTGCTTGTTTTGTCACATAAACTGAAATTAGGCAAACTATTAGAATTTTAGCAATCAGGAAATGGTGGAAAAATGTAATATGATGTAATATGGCAAATTCAATACATCTGTTTTTTAATATGAAAAAAACTTGCTAAAATGACAAAATTCTGCATATCAACATGTCCCTCTAAGCATCCTCTGTGACTTCTATGAAGTTGTTAACCCACTTAAAGGACAATTCCACCCAAAAACGGTATTTTGCTTGTCACTAATCAAGTTTTGAACATATGTAACTTTTTAAAATACAGAAATCATTCCCGTATGATGCATTTTGCTTTATATGATGCATACGGGGATGATTTCTGTATTTTAAAAGTTACAATATCTTGATCTTTTGTGACTATGTCAACAATTGACTAATTAAACAAATATCAAAAGATAGTTTTTGGGTGTCCTTTAACCCCAGAAAGTTTCAACGTCATTCTAAAGACCGAGTTATTCTGTTGCTTTGATAAAGTAATTTCTGAACGTTATTATTTATTTAATGTGATTAGTGATTAATTTTAAGGTCAAAAACCCCTGTCCATTGTTTGCAAAGTAAAACAACAATAAAAAACTTTACAATGGTGATTGTAATATAAAAATGGAAGAATAATATTGAATTAGTTTTGACTGATTTTGTTACCTTGTACAATATTTTTTTTATAATATTAAACTGTTCCTCATTTTAAGGTGAACCCTCTTACGTGACCTGAACTCTCGTTTTAATCTGGTCAAACTTTTCCTTTTACCTTTTTTTATTCTAAAGAAACATTCAACGTCTAATAGTCAAATCACAGTGTAAAATGTCGTTGAACACTGATCGCTTTAACAATGTTTACATACTGTTTTACCCACTTCATATGTACACTGAACAAAAATATAAACGCAACATACAACAATTTCTAAAGACTTCATTAGGACCCTAATCTATGGATTTCATATGACTGGGAATACAGATATGAATCGATTGGTCACAGATACCTTTTTATAAAAGTAGGGGTGTAGATCAGAAGAACAGTCAGTATCTGGTGTGACCGCCAATTGCCTCATACAGTGCGACATTTCCTTCACGTAGAATTGATCAGGCTGTTGATTGTGTCCTGTAGAATGTTGTCCCACTCCTCTTCAATGGCTGTGTGAAGCTGCTGGATATTGGTGGGAACTGGAACAGGCTGTCGTACAGGTCGATCCAGAGCATTCCAAACATGCTCAATGGGTGACATGTCTGGTGAGTAATGCAGGCCATGGAAGAACTGGGACATTTTCAGCTTCCAGGAATTGTGTACAGATCCTTGTGACACGGAGCCGTGCATTATCATGCTGAAACATGAGGTGATGGCTGAAGTATCTCTGTCTCTCTCAAATTACCATCAATAAAATGCAATTGTATTCGTTGTCCATGGCTTATGCCTGCCCATACCGTAACCCCACCGCCACCACTCTGTTCACAACGTTGACATCAGTAAACCGCTCGCCCAAACGACGCCATACACCTTGTCTACCATCGGCCAGGTACTGTTAAAACCGGGATTCATCCGTGAAGAACATACTTCTCCAGCGTGCCAGTGGCCATCGAAGGTGAGCATTTTTCCCACTGAAGTCGGTTACGACACCGAACTGCAGTCAGGTCAAGACCCTGCTGAGGACAACGAGCACGCAGATAAGTTTCCCTGAGACGGTTTCTGACAGTTTGTGCCGGGATTTCTATGCTTGTGCAAACCCACAGTTTGATCAGCTGGTCTCAGACGATCCTGCAGGTGAAGAAGCCGGATGTGGAGGTCCTGGGCAGTTATGGTCTGTGGTTGTGAGGCCGGTTGGACGTACTGCCGCATTCTCTAAAACAACGTAGGAAGGGGCTTAATTATCTTTCAATTCTCTGGTGTACATTCTTGTAGTCAGCATGCCAATTGCACGCTCCCTCAAAAATTGAGACATCTGTGGCATTGTGTGTTGTGTAACAAAACTGTACATTTTTTTGTTTCCTTTTATTGTCGCCAGCACAGAAATGCTCACCATGTGTAACTCTGTGTTGTTGTATGTGTCGAACTGCTATGCTTTATCTTGGCCAGGTCGCAATTGTAAATGAGAACTTGTTCTCAACTTGCCTACCTGGTTAAATAAAGGTGAAATAAAAATAAATGTTAAATAAATAAATAAATATTTAAAAAACACACAGGGAAAAGTGGATCGTGAAAAACCCAGAAGCGTTGCAGTTCTTGACACACTAAAACCGGTGCGCTTGGCAACTACTACCATACCCCGTTCAAAGGCATGCTAAATATTTTGTCTTGGCCATTCACCATATGAATGGCACATACTGTCTCATGGCTTAAAAATATTTCTTTAACCTGTCTCCTCCCCTTCATCTACACTGATTGAGCTGGACTTAACAAGTGACATCAATAAGGGGTCATATCTTTCACCTGGATTCACCTGGTCAGTCTATGTCATGGAAAGAGCAGGTGTTCCTAATGTTTTGTTAACTCAGTGTATATATCTGCTATTATCCTTGGAAAGCAATTGTTCCTGCGTGGACTATCCTGTTAATACACAGTATATAAAATGAATGAATGAATGAATGGATTCATAGATGAATGAAAGATGAGCTACTGGCTGGACGGAGAATTAGTTATTTGTCTTTAGATAGACTTGGGTTGAAGTGGTACCAGTTTGCGTTAAAACTTTGTCATTATTGCTTAAAGCGTTGTGAATCTGCCCCCGTCAATTTGTTCACTCCAGAAGTCAATGTACTAGGACTAAATGTGGTCCCTTTGGAATGTCAAAGGTAAAAAGTGTTGTACTCAGAACTGCATAATGATTTCATAATGCGTTTTATTTTACATATGTCAGGTTTTGGCCAGGACTATTCAGGTTTTGGCCACTAGATGCCCCCATTGCGCCTTTTTGAACATTTTGTTTTTCCCTTGTTCTAGTTATTGTTTTCACCTGTGCCTCATTTCCTTGTAGGTATTTAAACCCTTAGTGTTCCTCAGTTCTTTGCTCTGTGTTTGTATGTTAGCACCCAGCCCCAGCCATGCTGTGAACATTTATTTCTCTAGTTGGACTTTCCTGAGGTACTCTGGTTTTGTTCTTGTTAATTTTTGAATATTCTTTTGAGGTTTGTTTTTTCCCTGCTGTTCTTACCACTTTGTGGATTTTCTTTGTTTCTTGGAGGATTTTCATTTTTTCCTCTTGGCTTTACTTTTGACGTTGTGGATTTATATTTTTGCCTGAAGATCTTTTACCTTGATTAAACCACCGTCTCTAGTACTGCTGTGTCTGCCTCATCTTCTGGGTTCTGCCGACTAATAGTGACTGTTTCTCACACCAGGTCCTGACAACATAACGTACAATCACTTCCAATACAAAACCATGGAGGCTCAGGGTTCTCACCCCCTAGACGTACACAGTAATTATGACAACTTCCGGAGGATGTCCTCCAACCTATCAGAGCTCTTGCAGCATGAACTGACATGTTGTCCACCCAATCAAAGAATCAGAGAAGGAATCTAGTATTGAAAGCATAAGCTACAGCTAGCTAGCACTGCAATGGATAACATATGGTGAGTAGTTGACGGCTATGTTTTGTCATATATATTTCTTCACTTTCACGGACAACGTAATTAGCTAGCATCAAATACAGCTAGTTTAGCCTACTCAAACACCCGGCTCAACAAAGAGGGATGATATGTTAGCTAGCTGGCTATGGCTATCCAACACTGAAACTATTCCAAGTCAAGGTAAGCTTTTGGTTTTATTAATTTATTGCCACCGGGGCCCTTCAAACACCCTCATCCTTCTTTTCCCTATTTCTTACGGCATAGGAACTGGTCTAGGAACAGTGGGTTAACTGGTCTGGGAACAGTGGGTTAACTGCCTTGTTCAGGGGCAGAACAACATATTTTTACCTTGTCAGCTCGGGGATTTGATCTTGCAACCTTTCGGCTACTAGTCCAACACTCTAACACTCTAACCACTAGGCTACCTGCCGCCCCGCTCTTAAACGGCACCGACCGCCACTGCACAGGAAGCACATGAAATGATTCCCAATGGGCCAATGAATGCGAGCCCGCCCTCGGAAGCCATGCCTTCTGGGCTCAAATACATTTCCTGAATTCAGTACCGCTCGTCAGCGAGCCTAAACCCCCTGACGGCGCAAGGCCAAAATATGGTATACCTCGTATACCAGTAGTTATACTCATAACTGTACGTTCCCTTTCAGTCGGTCACTCAGTATAACATACTATAGGGACATACAATCACGCGCCAAGCCGGCTCAGAGGGTACCAAACTAGGAAGCCCATGCCAGCCACTGCACACACAGGTTCCACCGGCTCCATAAAGAGGTTACAGAAGCCAACTGTTTCCCTAGTACCCTAGAAGCCTGAACTGTCAGAGGTGAGGAACCATCACCTGCTGATACAACAGAGGTTCCGTCGACTCCACTACCTCAGAAACTTTCCATAGGGAGGATGTATAGCCACATGAAAATATGTATCCTTCAGATCTATGGATGTAAACCAATCGCTGGGATCGACCGACTGCAATATCGAGCATTTTTAATGCATTTTTAATGCTTGAACCTGTTATTCAATGTGTTTCTATTGGCTAATAGCAGTAAGGACTGTTATTCAATGTGTTTCTATTGGCTAATAGCAGTAAGGACTATCTGTTATTCAATGTGTTTCTATTGGCTAATAGCAGTAAGGACTGTCTGTTATTCAATGTGTTTCTATTGGCTAATAGCAGTAAGGACTACCTGTTAGTCAGTGTGTTTCTATTGGCTAATAGCAGTAAGGACTATCTGTTATTCAGTGTGTTTCTATTGGCTAATAGCAGTAAGAACTATCTGTTATTCAGTGTGTTTCTATTGGCTAATAGCAGTAATGACTACCTGTTATTCAATGTGTTTCTATTGGCTAATAGCAGTAAGAACTATCTGTTATTCAGTGTGTTTCTATTGGCTAATAGCAGTAAGAACTATCTGTTATTCAGTGTGTTTCTATTGGCTAATAGCAGTAAGGACTACCTGTTATTCAGTGTGTTTCTATTGGCTAATAGCAGTAAGGACTACCTGTTATTCAGTGTGTTTCTATTGGCTAATAGCAGTAAGGACATTCTTTTAAATCAAATATTATTTTTAAACAGTACCAGTCAAAAGTTTGGACACACCTACTCATTCCAATGTTTTTCTTTGTTTTTACTATTTTCTACATTGTAGAATAATAGCGAAGACATCAACACAGTGAAATAACACATATGGAATCAAAAAAGTGTTAAACAAATCAAAATATATTTCATATTTGAGATTGTTAAAAGTAGCCACCCTTTGCCTTGATGACAGATGTGCACACTATTTGCATTCTCTCAACCAGCTTCACCATTATTCTACAATGTACATCATTTTACAAATAAATGAAAACCCTTGAATGAGTACTTTTGACTGGTACTGAATATTTTTTTTGATACTTCAAGGGGTCTTGTAATTCAAAACCAAATAGCAAAATGATCCTTGGTATGACCTTCTTTAAAAAAAAAAAAAAAACTATATAGTACAATTTTTTTTATGCTTGTTTTTCAAATCCATCACTTTTGACAACCGTGTGTCTGAATGTGGGGAAGAAACACGTGGACGATACTGCACTCTCGACACACCTGAACCTTGGTTTGACGCAATGTGCTTCCGTGGTACCGCCGTTCTTACACCGGGTCGGGGACTTCGGCAACCAGTAACTTCTCCCCTATTGACCGAGCCACTCGAGAAGACTGATACCATAGTAAATAAGGGGAGGAGTGTCCCGAGAACACCGGGTTGGGAGGTCTCCTTTCATCCTGGACGGTGCCAAGATTCGCTGCATTCCAGAACCCCCAAGGTTCTGGAAAAACCAAGCTCTAAACTACCCCCTAGCCCGCCTCTGACCTGGACCCTTTCCTTCACACCTTGGGAACTGCCGAGCCGACCCCGTGAAGAACTCTGGTGGGAAAAAGAATCCGTTGAGCTGCGTCCTGCTTTTGTTTCTACGCAAAATAGGTCTGGAAGGAGTCCATAGTCGAGCCAAATAACCTTGTTGGTGAAATTGGCTCATACAAATACATCCGCCTGTCCCTCTAAACAATCCGGTAAAACGTCAACCAGAGGTGCCACCATCGCCCCCGCCACTTGTCCCCACCCATCGAACGAGCCCCGCCTTCTCCATGCATTCATTCTGGTCGCCTGCAGCTCATCTGCCAACTCTTTAAACAGAGGTAAACGACACTTCACCATTAGTTCACTCTCCCCCCGCTCAATCCAAAACCAGATGTCATCTGATTCACACTGTGAAAACCAAAGGCAACCAGGCAAAGTAAGTCATCCCCGTAATCTGGACTCTGAACACAGAGAAACCAGAATGAGCCGCTCGGCTGGGCTGACAGCCCTATCAACTCCCACCACTACTGCTGCTCTCCGCCGGCCTCGGACAATCCTGAAGACCCTTCGCCAGCTGCCTCAATCATCCTCACAAAGTGACGCCCGACGCCCAACGGATGTTGAACCAAGCCGGAGACAATGGTCACGCGAACCGGTCCGAAACCACGGCCCCCTGAGCTTGTTTCCACCCCAGGCAAACAGGACAGCACTCGTGAGTATCTTTAATGTTTTATTGTGTAACCACATGCCCTAGGGCACGGTCGGAGGTTCAAACTCAACTAGTTAGCCTTTTTGAACTTACTCTTACCACTGGCTATCTTACTCAAGCAAGTGAGCACTGGCTACACAAGCAAAGCAGAAAGAGTGGGTTTTTAGAAAACACAAATCCTACCCAAGCAAGGAAGTATTAGCTACAGAGCAGAACACAGAGCACAGAGCACAGAACACAGAGCACAGAGCACAGAGCAGAACACAGAGCACAGAGCACAGAACACAGAGCACAGAGCACAGAGCAGAACACAGAGCACAGAACACAGAGCACAGAACACAGAGCACAGAGCACAGAACACAGAGCACAGAGCACAGAGCACAGAGCACAGAGCAGAACACAGAGCACAGAACACAGAACAGAGCACAGAGCACAGAACACAGAGCACAGAACACAGAGCACAGAGCACAGAGCACAGAGCACAGAGCACAGAGCACAGAGCACAGAACACAGAGCAGAACACAGAGCACAGAACACAGAGCACAGAACACAGAGCACAGAACACAGAACACAGAACACAGAACACAGAGCACAGAACACAATCAGAGCAGAACACAACAAATGATACCAAGACCCATAACTGGCTACATCCAGGTCAGGTGTCTCCAATAGGTCGACCAGTAGCTCCAGCCCACCTACAGCGCATTAGGAAAGTATTCAGATTGCTTGACTTTTTCCACATTTTGTTACGTTACAGCCTTATTCTAAAATGGATTAAGTAAAAAAATATATATATATATATTCAGAAATCTACACACAATACCCCATAATGACAAAAAAAAAACAGGTTTATAGAAATGTTTGTAAATTTATAAAAAATAAAGAACAGAAATATCTTATTTATATAAGTATTCAGACCCTTTGCTATGAGACTTGAAATTGAGCTCAGGTGCATCCTGCATCCATTGATCATCCTTAAGATGTTTCTACTTGATTAGAGTCCATCTGTGGTAAATTCAATTGATTGGACATGATTTGGAAAGGCACACACCTGTCTATATAAGGTCCCACAGTTGACAGTGCATGTCAGAGCAAAAACCAAGCCATGAGGTCGAAGGAATTGTTTGTAGTTCTACAAGACAGGATTGTGTCGAGGCACAGATCTGGGGAAGGGTCCCAAAAAATGTCTGCAGCATTGAAGGTCCCCAAGAACACAGTGGCCTCCTGTAACGAGCCTCCTCCTTTTCCTCATCCGAAGAGGAGTAGCAAGGATTGGACCAACGTGCAGCGGGTTGTGAATACATAATAATTTATTAAAGACAAGACAAAAAACGAACTATACTTGACTAACTAACAAAATAACAAAACGGAGTGTAGACTGACCTAAACCATGAGAACTTACAATTAACACGAAGCACGTAGGAACAGGTACAGACTATAACAAACGAACGAACAAACGCTACAGTCCCGTGTGGTGCGCAGACACAGACACGGACGACAATCACCCACAAACAAACAGTGAGAACAACCTACCTTAATATGACTCTCAATCAGAGGAAACGTCAAACACCTGCCTCTAATTGAGAGCCATACCAGGCAACCCCAAAACCAACATAGAAACAGAAAACATAGACTGCCCACCCAAAACTCACGCCCTGACCAATAAACACATACCAAACAACAGAAAACAGGTCAGGAACGTGACAGAACCCCCCCCTCAAGGTGCGAACTCCGGGCGCACCCCTACAACTCAAGGGGAGGGTCTGGGTGGGCATCTGTCCGCGGTGGCGGCTCCGGCGGTGGACGAGGACACCACTCCACCACTGTCTTTGTCCCCCTCCTTAGCGTCCTTTGAGTGGCGACCCTCGCCCCCGACCATGGTCCAGGAACCTTCACTAAGGCCCCTCCTACATAGAGGAGACAGCTCAGGACAGAGAGGTAGCTCAGGACAGAGAGGTAGCTCAGGACAGAGAGGTAGCTCAGGACAGAGAGGTAGCTCAGGACAGAGAGGTAGCTCCGGACAGAGAGGTAGCTCCGGACAGAGAGGTAGCTTAGGACAGAGGGACAACTCTGTACTAATGGCAGCTCCGGACTGAGTGGCAGCTCATGACTGGAGGGCAGCTCATGACTGGAGGGCAGCTCATGACTGGAGGGCAGCTCATGACTGGAGGGCAGCTCATGACTGTAGGGCAGCTCATGACTGTAGGGCAGCTCATGACTGTAGGGCAGCTCATGACTGTAGGGCAGCTCCTGACTGGCTGGCAGCTCTGGCAGCTCCTGACTGGCTGGCGGCTCTGGCAGCTCCTGACTGGCTGGCGGCTCTGGCAGCTCCTGACTGGCTGGCGGCTCTGGCAGCTCCTGACTGGCTGGCGGCTCTGGCAGCTCCTGACTGGCTGGCGGCTCTGGTAGCTCCTGACTGACGGACGGCTCTAGCGGCTCCTGACTGACGGACGGCTCTAATGGCTCGGGACAGACGGGCGGCTCTAATGGCTCCTGGCAGACGGATGGCTCAGAAAGCGCTGGGCAGACGGATGGCTCCGAAGGCGCTGGGCAGACAGATGGCTCAGACGGCGCTGGGCAGACAGATGGCTCAGACGGTGCTGGGCAGACAGATGGCTCAGACGGTGCTGGGCAGACGAGCAGTGCAGGCGGCGTTGGGCAGACAGCCGACTCTGACCTGCTGAGGCGCACAGTAGGCCTGGTGCGTGGTGCCGGAACTGGTGGTACCGGACTGGAGACACGCACCTCAAGGCTAGTGCGGGGAGCAGGAACAGGGCACACTGGACTCTCGATGCGCACTATAGGACTGGTGCGTGGTACCGGAACTGGAGGTACCGGGCTGAGGGCACGCACCTCAGGGCGAGTGCGGGGAGAAGGAACAGTGCGTACAGGGCTCTGAGGACGCACATGAGGCTTGATGCGTGGTGCCGAAACTGGAGGCACTGAGCTTGAGACACGCACCACAGGGAGAGTGCGTGGAGGAGGAACAGTGCGTACAGGGCTCTGAGGACGCACATGAGGCTTGGTGCGTGGTGCAGGCACTGGTGGTACTGAGCTGGGGCGGGAAGGTGGCGCCGGATATACCGGACCGTGTAGGCGTACTGGCTCCCTTGAGCACTGAACCTGCCCAACCTTACCTGGTTGTATGCTCCCCGTCGCCTGACCAGTGCGGGGAGGTGGAATAACCCGCACCGGGCTATGTAGGCGAACCGGGGACACCATGCGTAAGGCTGGTGCCATGTAAGCCGGCCCGAGGAGACGTACTGGTGGCCAGATATGTAGGGCCGGCTTCATGACATTTGGCTCAATGCCCAATCTAGCCCTACCAGTGCGGGGAGGTGGAATAACCCGCACCGGGCTATGAACACGTACAGGAGACACCGTGCG
Source organism: Salvelinus namaycush (assembly GCF_016432855.1). Classification (NCBI taxonomy): domain Eukaryota; kingdom Metazoa; phylum Chordata; class Actinopteri; order Salmoniformes; family Salmonidae; genus Salvelinus; species Salvelinus namaycush. The sequence goes on from NW_024058194.1 coordinate 19,019, forward strand.
CTCTACTGCGTAACACGGTGTCTGCCCGTACTCCCGCTCTCCACGGTTAGCCTGGGAAGTGGGCGCAGGTCTCCTACCTGCCCTCGGCCCACTACCTCTTAGCCCCCCCCCAAGAAATTTTTGGGTAGTACTCACGGGCTTTTCGGGCTTCCGTGCTAGACGCGTCCCCTCATAACGCCGGTTCCTCTCTCCGGTTTCCTCCGCTCTCCGAGCTGCCTCCAGCTGTTCCCATGGGAGGCGATCCTTTCCAGCCAGGATCTCCTCCCATGTGTAGCAACCCTTACCGTCCAAAACATCCTCCCATGTCCATTCCTCCTTCTTGCGCTGTCGTTGCTGTCCGTTAACCCGCTGCTTGATCTGGGTTTGGTGGGTGATTCTGTAACGAGCCTCCTCCTTTTCCTCATCCGAAGAGGAGTAGCAAGGATTGGACCAACATGCAGCGGGTTGTGAATACATAATAATTTATTAAAGACAAGACAAAAAACGAACTATACTTGACTAACTAACAAAATAATAAAAACGGAGTGTAGACTGACCTAAACCATGAGAACTTACAATTAACACGAAGCACGTAGGAACAGGTACAGACTATAACAAACGAACGAACAAACGCTACAGTCCCGTGTGGTGCGCAGACACAGACACGGACGACAATCACCCACAAACAAACAGTGAGAACAACCTACCTTAATATGACTCTCAATCAGAGGAAACGTCAAACACCTGCCTCTAATTGAGAGCCATACCAGGCAACCCCAAAACCAACATAGAAACAGAAAACATAGACTGCCCACCCAAAACTCACGCCCTGACCAATAAACACATACCAAACAACAGAAAACAGGTCAGGAACGTGTCACCTCCATCATTCTTAAATGGAAGAAGTTTGGAACCACCAAGACTCTTCTTAGAGATAGCTGCCCCCTGAGGTCAGGGAGGTGACCAAGAACCCGATGGTCACTCTGACAGAGCTCTAGAGTTCTTCTGTGGAGACGGGAGAACCTTTCAGAAGTAAAACCATCTCTGCAGCACTCTACCAATCAGGCCTTTATGGTAGAGTGGCCAGACGGAAGATTCTCTGGTCTGATGAAACCAAGATTGAACTCTTTGGCCTGAATGCCAAGCGTCACGTCTGGAGGAAACCTGGCACCATCACTACGGTGAAGCATGGTGGTGGCAGCATCATGCTGTGTGGATGTTTTTCAGCTGCAGGGACTGGGAGACTAGTCTGAATCGAGGCAAAGATGAACGGAGCAATGTAGAGAGAGATCCTTGATGAAAACCTGCTCCAGAGCACTCAGGACATCAGACTTGGGTGAAGGTTCACCATCCAACAGGACAACGACCCAAAGCACACAGCCAAGACAAAGCAGGAGTGGCTTCGGGACAAGTCGCTGAATGAGTGGCCCAGCCAGAGCCTGGACTTGAACCCGATCAAACATCTCTGGAGAGACCTGAAAATAGCTGTGCAGCAATGCTCCCCATCCAACCTGACCGAGCTTGGGAGGATCTGCAGAGAAGAATGGGAGGAACTCCCCAAATACAGGTGTGCCAAGCTTGTAGCGTCATACCCAAGAAGACTTGAGGCTGTAATCACTGCCAAAGGTGCTTCAACAAAGTACTGAGTAAAAGGTCTGAATACTTATGTAAATGTGATATTTCATTTTTTTGTTGTTGTTATTATTAGCAAAAATGTCTAACGACCTGTTTTTGCTTTGTCGTTATGGGGTTTTGTGTGTAGATTGCTTGATCAGGTAGCAGGCGCCCAGTTACTACCTGATCAACACAATTGGACATTATCCCACCCCTGGTTAGACACTGTTGGCTTAAAAAGCCAAACCTAACACAATATCTGCCAATTAACTTCCAGCAATATCGCCCCTCTCTGTCTGTGTGGTGCGTACATGTGTCTATCACTCTGTGTGTTGCCAGTTGATGTGAGTTGACAGAAATACTTTCCCCAAAACATTTTCAAACATTTAATGTTAACTGCAAAGTAGGCTTAACTGGCAGAAGTATATCATGAGTAAGTATATTATTTGCAAACCGTGCTATTAAATTCTTAGCAGCAGTATCGCTAGACCGGTATTTTAGACCGACACATTCCTCACTAGCTAGATGCACAGTTAAAGGGTCAGATGCACAATTAAAGGGGAATTAAACTTTTTCTTACTCCCGTCTCTCCCCTTCTCCTCTCCTCTCCCATCTTTCCCCTTCTCCTCTCCCGTCTCTCCCCTTCTCCTCTCCCGTCTCTCCCCTTCTCCTCTCCCGTCTCTCCTCTCCCGTCTCTCCCCTTCTCCTCTCCCGTCTCTCCCCTTCTCCTCTCCCGTCTCTCCCCTTCTCCTCTCCTCTCCCGTCTCTCCCCTTCTCCTCTCCTCTCCCGTCTCTCCCCTTCTCCTCTCCTCTCCCGTCTCTCCCCTTCTCCTCTCCTCTCCCGTCTCTCCCCTTCTCCTCTCCCGTCTCTCCCCTTCTCCTCTCCTCTCCCGTCTCTCCCCTTCTCCTCTCCTCTCCCGTCTCTCCCCTTCTCCTCTCCTCTCCCGTCTCTCCCCTTCTCCTCTCCCGTCTCTCCCCTTCTCCTCTCCTCTCCCGTCTCTCCCCTTCTCCTCTCCCGTCTCTCCCCTTCTCCTCTCCTCTCCCATCTTTCCCCTTCTCCTCTCCCGTCTCCTCTCCCGTCTCTCCCCTTCTCCTCTCCTGTCTCTCCCCTTCTCCTCTCCTCTCCCATCTTTCCCCTTCTCCTCTTCCATCTCTCCCCTTCTCCTCCCCTGTCCTTGTCTCTCCCCTTCTCTCCTGTCTCTCCCATTCACCTCTCCTCTCCCGTCTCTCCCGTCTCTCCCGTCTCTCCTCTCCCGTTTCTCCCCTTCTCCTCTCCCGTCTCTCCCCTTCTCCTCCCCTCCCCCCTCTCCTTTCCTGCCCCCCCCCCCTCTCCTCCCCCCTCTCCACTACAGAGCAGACATCATCCCTGCTGTTAACTCAGCCAGGCAGCTCCTTAGACGGCTGTTCTGTAGTCGTGACTGTAATTGGCGGCTGAGAACCACCCAGCGCCAGCTCGGACCTGCTCACCACACTGCACATACATCACGGGGAGACGGAAGGCGATGAATCAGCTGTCATACTTTACACTGCGCCTTCCACCTGTCAACGCCTACAAAACACTCTATGCCACCACACTGTCCAACACACTCTTTAAGACTTGTCAGCCACACACTCGTCTAGCCTACATGCAGGGGCCTTCCTCTTTCTCTGTTCAATTCAAAGGGTCTCTCTCTCTCGATCTATTTACAAGATGGCCTCTCTCTCTCTCTCTCTCTCTCTCTCTCTCTCTCTCTCTTTCTATATATATATATTCACGAGGCCACGGTAGTAGGTAGTACTACCAGTAGGTTGACTGCTGTAACTAAAGGAAGGGGATAAGGGTAGTAGGTAGGTTGACTGCTGTAACTAAAGGAAGGGGATAAGGGTAGTAGGTAGGTTGACTGCTGTAACTAAAGGAAGGGGATAAGGGTAGTAGGTAGGTTGACTGCTGTAACTACAGGAAGGGGATAAGGGTAGTAGGTAGGTTGGCTGCTGTAACTAAAGGAAGGGTACAGTTTACATCTGAAATAGTAGCCTAAAATAGGTTGCGTGTGCTATAATATCTCCTCCAAGGGAGAGTGTAGCCTCGTCCACTAGAGCCAGAACAGAACTGCTTGTCTTTCTGTGTCACACTACAACAGGAACCACACAAAGTGGTTCAGCTCCCTCAAGGTCATCCAGACAGCATAGAGTGTTTGTCCCAAATGACACCCTATTCTCTATATAGTGCACTTCTTTTGATTCCCTATATAGTGCACTTCTTTTGGCACCCTATTCCCTATATAGTGCACTTCTTTTGACACCCTATTCCCTATATAGTGCACTTCTTTTGACACCCTATTCCCTATATAGTGCACTTCTTTTGACACCCTAATAGTGCCTTATCGGCTCTATTCAAAACAACAATATAAACACATCATGTAAAGAGTTGGTTCAATGTTTCATGAGCTGAAATTTAAAAAATCCCAGGAATGTTCCATAAACACAAAAAATATATTTTTCTCTCAAATTTGTGTACACATTTGTTTACATCCCTGTTAGTGAGCATTTCTCCTTTGCCAAGATAATCCATCCACCTGACAGGCGTGGCCTATCAAGAAGCTGATTAAACAGCGGGATATTTACATAGGCGGACCATGTGCTGACCATGTGCTGGGGACAATTACAGGCCAATCTAAAATGTGCCGTTTTGAACACAATTCAATGCCACAGATGTCTCAAGTTTTGAGGGGACACACAATTGGCATGCTGACTGCAGAAATGTCCACCGGTGCAGTGACTGCAGGAACGTCCACCAGTGCAGTGACTGCAGGAACGTCCACCAGTGCAGTGACTGCAGGAACATCCACCAGTGCAGTGACTGCAGGAACATCCACCAGTGCAGTGACTGCAGGAACATCCACCAGTGCAGTGACTGCAGGAACATCCACCAGTGCAGTGACTGCAGGAACATCCACCAGTGCAGTGACCGCAGGAACATCCACCAGTGCAGTGACTGCAGGAACGTCCACCAGTGCAGTGACTGCAGGAACATCCACCAGTGCAGTGACCGCAGGAACATCCACCAGTGCAGTGACTGCAGGAACATCCACCAGTGCAGTGACTGCAGGAACGTCCACCAGTGCAGTGACTGCAGGAACATCATTCTTCTGCCGCCATCAACTCATGTTTCAGCATGATAAGGCACGGCTCCATGTCACAAGGATCTGGACACAATTCCTGGAAGCTGAAAATGTCCCAGTTCTTCCATGGCCTGCATTACTCAACAGACATGTCACCCATTGAGCATGTTTGGGATGCTCTGGATCGACCTGTACGACAGCGTGTTCCAGGTCCAGTCAATATCCAGCAACTTCACATAGCCATTGAAGAGGAGTGGGACAACATTTTACAGGACACAATCAAAAGTCTTATCAACTATATAACTATATGCAAAGGAGGTGTTGCCTCCACCTTACCCGACACCCTAGACCCACTGCAATTTGCATACCACCCCAACAGCCCTATACCACCTGGACAAGAGGAATACCTATGTAAGAATGCTGTTCATTGACTATAGTTCACCCTTCAACAACATAGTACCATCCAAGCTCATCACTAAGCTCGGGGCCCTGGGTCTGAACCCTGCCCTGTGCAACTGGGTCTTGGACTTCCTGACGGGCCGACCCCCAGGTGGTGAAGGTAGGCAAATACACCTTTGTGGTTTCGTGCTCAGCCCCCTCCTGTACTCAATCATCAAGTTTGCAGACAACACAACAGAGGTAGGCCTGATTACCAACAATTATGTGACAGCCTACAGGAAGAAGGTGAGGGCCCTGGCAGAGTGGTGCCAGGAAAATAACATCTCTCTCAACGTCAACAAAATGAAGGAGCTGATCATGGACTTCAGGAGACAGCAGAGGGAACATGCCCCTCAACCACATCAAACGTGCTGCAGTGTAGAGGCTGAACAGCCGGTTCTCCACAGGGAAAAGGGCTATTTTAGGCTTAGGGGTTGGGTTTAGGGTTACAATTAGGGTTAGAGTTATAAGTTAGGGTTAGAGGTTAGGGTTAGAAGTTAGGGTAAGATTCAGGGTCGGGTTAGGGGTTAAGGTTAGATTAAGGGTTAGGGTTAGCTATAGAGTTAGGGAAAATAGGATTTTGAATGGGAATCAATTGTTTGGTCCCCACAACTATAGTAAAATAAGTGTGTGTGTGTGTGTGTGTGTGTAGTTGGGGGTCGAGGCTGGGATGTAGGGTTCTAGGCTGGGATGTAGGGTTCTAGGCTGGGATGTAGGGTTCTAGGCTGGGATATAGGGTTCTAACCTGGGATATAGGGTTCTAGGCTGGGATGTAGGGTTCTAGGCTGGGATGTAGGGTTCTAGGCTGGGATGTAGGGTGGTAGGCTGGGATGTAGGGTTCTAGGCTGGGATGTAATGTTCTAGGCTAGGATGTAGGGTTCTAGGCTGGGATGTAGGGTTCTAGGCTGGGATATAGGGTTCTAGGCTGGGATGTAGGGTTCTAACCTGGGATATAGGGTTCTAGCCTGGGATATATGGTTCTAGCCTGGGATGTAGGGTTCTAGGCTGGGATATAGGGTTCTAGGCTGGGATGTAGGGTTCTAGGCTGGGATGTAGGGTTCTAGGCTGGGATATAGGGTTCTAGGCTGGGATGTAGGGTTCTAGGCTGGGATGTAGGGTTCTAGGCTGGGATGTAGGGTTCTAGGCTGGGATGTACAACACAGTCTAAAGGAAATAGTCTGTTTAATGTAGGATGTGTTCTCCGGTGAGATGTGGAAGGCCATCAACCAGAAATAGAAAAGGAGAGCAGAGGAGGGAGGGATGGAGGGATGGAGAGACAGAGAGAGGGAGGGAGGGATGGAGAGACAGAGAGAGGGAGGGAGGGATGGAGAGACAGAGAGAGAGAGGGAGGGATGGAGAGACAGAGAGAGAGGGATGGAGAGACAGACAGAGGGAGGGAGGGATGGAGAGAGGGAGGGAGGGATGGAGAGACAGAGGGAGGGAGGGAGGGAGGGAGGGAGGGAGGGAGGGAGGGAGGGAGGGAGAGAGGGAGGGAGGGAGGGAGGGAGGGAGGTGTGAAGAGACAGGATGACAGACGGTGGAGGAACAGAGGAGGAAATGAGACAGGGATAAAGAGGGAGGGAGGTGCGAGAGGAGAGAGGAGAACAGACACAGTAATAGCAAAGAAACAGACTTCCACTGAGGATACTGCCCACATCATCGTCAAACTGTAGAACTTTAAGCAGCCAATGAAGCCCTTCTATTGTCTTGTCTTCTCACTGACACCCCCACAACAAACTGATTACCTCTAGTGACTCCTACTACTAACTACCTCTAGTGACTCCTACTACTAACTACCTCTAATGACTCCTACTACTAACTACCTCTAGTGACTCCTACGACTAACTACCTCTAGTGACTCCTACTACTAACTACCTCTAGTGACTCCTACTACTAACTACCTCTAGTGATTCCTACTACTAACTACCTCTAGTGACTCCTACTAACTACCTCTAGTAACTCCTACTACTAACTACCTCTAGTGACTCCTACTACTAACTACCTATAGTGACTCCTACTACTAACTAACTACTACTTGTCACCAGCTGGGTTAGGTTCAGATCATTACACATGTCTTTTAGATTGTCTGAAGCCTGCATTTCCCTAATCGTAATTTAGGTCACCCAGGATAATAACTTCTGATTTAATATAACAAGACAACAAACTAGTTAACTAGGGAGGACAGTAGACCCCTATAACAGTTATGGATACATTTTTCCCCAGACAAAGGCTTAAAGATATACATTTTTGGGCAAGGGAAATAGATTTCAGTAGTGAGACTGAAAAATAAGTCCTGGATTTTCGATTACTATGTTACGTGGAGTCTATGAGACCAGTCTGAAGCAGTACGATGGTTATACAGCATCTGTGGTTATCTTAAGTGGGACAGGTGTGGTGCTACACTCTTAGATAAAAAGGTGTAATCTAGAACCTACAAGGGTTCTTCGGCTGTCCTTATAGGAAAAGCCTTTAAAGAACCCATTTTTTTGCTCCAGGTAAAAGCCTTTTTGGGTTCCATCCAGATACATTTCCAAAGAGAGTTCAACATGGGACCCAAAAGGATTCTACCTGGAACCAAAAGGGTTCTATCTGAATCCAAAAATGGTTATCCTATGGGGACAGGCGAAGAACACTTTTGAAACCCTTTTTTCTGAGTGGTGGGGTGAGCTGGGCTGAGCTGGGCTGGGGTGGGTTGGGGTGAAGTGGGCTGAGCTGGGCTGGGGTGGGGTGAGCTGGGCTGAGCTGGGTTGGGGTGGGCTGGGCTGGGCTGGGCTGAGCTGGGCTGGGGTGAAGTGGGCTGAGCTGGGTTGGGCTGGGCTGGGCTGGGCTGGGTTGGGCTGAGCTGGGTTGGGGTGGGCTGGGCTGGGTTGGGGTGAAGTGGGCTGAGCTGGGTTGGGCTGGGCTGGGCTGAGCTGGGTTGGGGTGAAGTGGGCTGAGCTGGGTTGGGCTGGGCTGGGTTGGGCTGAGCTGGGTTTGGGTGGGCTGGGCTGGGTTGGGTTGGGTTGGGGTGAAGTGGGCTGAGCTGGGTTGGGCTGGGCTGGGCTGGGTTGGGCTGAGCTGGGTTGGGGTGGGCTGGGATGAGTTGGGGTGAAGTGGGCTGAGCTGGGTTGGGCTGGGCTGGGCTGGGCTGGGTTGGGCTGAGCTGGGTTGGGGTGGGCTGGGCTGAGTTGGGGTGAAGTGGGCTGAGCTGGGTTGGGCTGGGCTGGGCTGAGCTGGGTTGGGGTGAAGTGGGCTGAGCTGGGTTGGGTTGGGTTGGGCTGGGTTGGGCTGAGCTGGGTTGGGGTGGGCTGGGTTGGGCTGAGCTGGGTTGGGCTGGGTTGGGCTGAGCTGGGTTGGGCTGGGCTGGGTTGGGCTGGGTTGGGCTGAGCTGGGTTGGGCTGGGCTGAGCTGGGTTGGGGTGAAGTGGGCTGAGCTGGGTTGGGTTGGGTTGGGCTGGGTTGGGCTGAGCTGGGTTGGGGTGGGCTGGGCTGGGTTGGGGTGAAGTGGGCTGAGCTGGGTTGGGCTGGGCTGGGTTGGGCTGAGCTGGGTTGTTGGTGGGCTGGGCTGAACTGGGTTGGGGTGGGCTGGGCTGAACTGGGTTGGGGTGGGCTGGGCTGAACTGGGTTGGGGTGAAGTGGGCTGGGTTGGGCTGAGCTGGGTTGGGGTGAAGTGGGCTGAGCTGGGTTGGGCTGGGTTTGGCTGAGCTGGGTTGGGGTAAAGTGGGCTGAGCTGGGTTGTTGGTGGGCTGGGCTGAACTGGGTTGGGGTGGGCTGGGCTGAGCTGGGTTGGGGTGGGCTGGGTTGGGCTGAGCTGGGTTGGGGTGAAGTGGGCTGAGCTGGGTTGGGGTGGGCTGGGCTGAGCTGGGTTGGGGTGAAGTGGGCTGAGCTGGGTTGGGGTAGGCTGGGCTGAGCTGGGCTGGGCTGAGCTGGGTTGGGCAGGGTTGGGCTGAGCTGGGTTGGGCTGGGTTGGGCTGAGCTGGGTTGGGCTGGGCTGGGTTGGGTTGGGTTGGGTTGGGGTGGGGTTGGGTTGGGCTGAGCTGGGTTGGGGTGGGTTGGGGTGGGCTGGGCTGAGCTGGTTGGGTTGGGGTGGAGGGCAGACCTACTAGGTCTCAGTACTAAGGGATGCACTAGAAAAAGCAGTCAGGACCCAATTGAGACCATGCTAGCATGTTGACAGATTGGTTGACATGTCAGGAGAATAACCCAGATCATATTTCTGTGGTCACAACATATGCTTAATGGCATTACATCACCACCACATATGGGGCCCGCTAACCACAAACACACAAACATATGCTTAACCACACACATGCACGTACACACGTGCGCATGTATGCACACACACACACATGCTGGGGAGTATAGTACACTACTCATGTGAATTTCATCCAGATTTTCAGGACCTTCTAAATCACTATTATACAATAACACTATCCGAGCAAAACAACCACTGTCTATTTAGCGTCCATCACCGGTGGAGTTGCTGAGAGCTGGAGGACGTGACAACATGCCATAGTATGACAGGAGGACGTGACAACATGCCATAGTATGACAGGAGGACGTGACAACATGCCATAGTATGACAGGAGGACGTGACAACATGCCATAGTATGACAGGAGGACGTGACAACATGCCATAGTATGACAGGAGGACGTGACAACATGCCATAGTATGACAGGAGGACGTGACAACATGCCATAGTATGACAGGAGGACGTGACAACATGCCATAGTATGACAGGAGGACGTGACAACATGCCATAGTATGACAGGAGGACGTGACAACATGCCATAGTATGACAGGAGGACGTGACAACATGTCATAGTATGACAGGAGGACGTGACAACATGCCATAGTATGACAGGAGGACGTGACAACATGCCATAGTATGACAGGAGGACGTGACAACATGCCATAGTATGACAGGAGGACGTGACAACATGCTATAGTATGACAGGAGGACGCTGACAATATGCCATAGTATGACAGGAGGACGTGACAACATGCTATAATATGACAGGAAGACGCTGACAACATGCCATAGTATGACAGGAGGACAGGACAACATGCCATAGGATGACAGGAGGACGTGACAACATGCCATAGTATGACAGGAGGACGTGACAACATACCATAGTATGACAGGAGGACGTGACAACATACCATAGTATGACAGGAGGACGTGACAACATGCCATAGTATGACAGGAGGACGTGACAACATGCCATAGTATGACAGGAGGACGTGACAACATGCCATAGTATGACAGGAGGACGTGACAACATGCCATAGTATGACAGGAGGACGTGACAACATGCCATAGTATGACAGGAGGACGTGACAACATGCCATAGTATGACAGGAGGACGTGACAACATGCCATAATATGACAGGAGGACGTGACAACATGCCATAGTATGACAGGAGGACGTGACAACATGCCATAGTATGACAGGAGGACGCGACAACATGCCATAGTATGACAGGAGGACGTGACAACATGCCATAGTATGACAGGAGGACGTGACAATATGCCATAGTATGACAGGAGGACGTGACAACATGCCATAGTATGACAGGAGGACGTGACAACATGCCATAGTATGACAGGAGGACGTGACAACATGCCATAGTATGACAGGAGGACGCTGACAGAGAAGTTCAACATCTTACTAGCTCCAACACAACTTTGCTATATAGTGACTTTCATTATGTTTACAATAACTTTTCTGGGGGGGGGGGGGGGGGGGGGATCGGACGGCAGCTTCTGGGGAACTGGAAAGGTGCAGAAGTTAGTTTTTTCATAAATAACAACTGGTGTGCTACTTCATTAGTGAAGGAAATCTCAAGGTTTTCCTCACCATATATAGAATAGCTCATGGTAAACTGCAGACCCTGTTATCTACCAAGAGGGTTCTCATCTGTAATTATCACGGTTGTCTACATTCCTCCCACAAGCCAACACCACTCTGGCTCTCAACGAACTGTATGGAGCCATAAACAAACACGAAACCGCTCACCCGGAGGCAGCGTTTCTGGTGGGCGGAGACTTTAACGCAGTGAGAGATAAAACCGTCCTACCTCACTTCCTGTCTGCTGAGCCACTAGGGGCGCTAAAACTCTACACCACTTTTTTTCTACCCACAAGGCACTGCTTCGTCCTCCCTTAGGCAAATCTGACCATGACTACATTCTTCTTCTTCCTAATTACAAACAAAAGCTCAAACAGGAAGTACCAGTGATGCGCTCAATATGGAAGTGGTCGGACCAAGCAGACTCGAGGCTACAAGACTGTTTTGCTAGTACAGACTGGGATATGTTCCGGGATTCATCCGATAACATTGAGGAGTTCCCCACAACCGTCACGCGCTTCGTCAATAAGTGCATAGACGATATCGTCCCCACAGCGACTATAAAAACGTATCCAAACCAAAAACCATGGCAACAGATGTGCTGAGCTAAAGTCTACAGACATGGACGCGTACAAGACATCCCACTACGACCCCAAGACATCAAACCCTTCAAAAGGACAACATAGGAGGACGGTGGAATTCTGTTACACCGGCTACTACACTAGTCGTATGTGGCAGGGCCGTTACACCGGCTACTACACTAGTCGTATGTGGCAGGGCTGTTACACCGGCTACTACACTAGTCGTATGTGGCAGGGCTTGCAGACGATAACGGATTACAAAGCGAGTTGCTCGCTTCAAGGAATATTCCACTGGGCCTTACGTGAAAGCCTCTGTTTTTCCAGATGACTGTGTGATCTGGCCGATATGAGCAAAACATTTAAACAGATAGCACATGTCTTCACAATCTGTCCTTGTCCCAGTCTGTAATAAAAAATTTTTTTAACCTTTATTTAACTAGGCAAGTCAGTTAAGTACAAATTCTTATTTTCGATGACGGCCTAGGAACAGTGGGTTAACTGCCTTGTTCAGGGGCAGCTCGGGGATTTGAACTTGCAACCTTTCGGTTACTATTCCAACACTCTATCCATTAGTCTATGCTGCCGCCCAGCAAACACACCAACATGTTTCAACCCATTGTTTCTATTCCCAAGAGGTCCAAAGGTAACCTGACTAAATTATTATCGCCCTGGAGTACTCAAATATGTAATTATAAAGTGCTTTAAAAGGCTGGTTATGACACTAATCAACACCATCATCCCAGACCCACTCCAATAGATCCACACATGATGCAATCTCACTGCCAAACTCCCACCTGGACAAGAGGGGAAATAACTACGTGAGAATGCTGTTCATGGACTACAGCTCAACGTTCAACACTATAGTCCCTTCCAAGCTCATCACTAAGTTAAGGATCCTGAGACTAAACACCTCTCTCTGCAACTGGATCTGCTGACTGGCCGGCCCCAGGTGGTAAGGGTAGGCAACAACACCTCCACAATGCTGACCCTCAACAAGGGGCTCCTCAGGAGTGTGTGCTTAGTCCCCTCCTCTATTGCCTACGTAAATACAATATATTTCTGTTCTTATCCTTTTTGTACTTACATCTCAGTCATTTAGCGGAGGCTCTTATCCAGAGTGCATGACAGTAGTGTGCAGACACATTTTCTGTACTTTTCCCCATGGGAATCGAACCCACAACAAGCTATACCACCTGAGCCACATGATTACAACACTGTATATAGCCATAACATCACATTTCAAATGTCTCTATTCCTTTGAGACTTTTGTGAGTGTAATATTTACTATTCATTTCTGATTGTTTATTTCACTTTTGTTTATTATCTATTTCACTTGCTTTGGCAATGTAAACATACGTTTCCCATGCCCATAAAGTCCTTTGAATTTAATTTAGAGAGACGGAGAGAGAGAGATGCTAGGATGAGGACGAGAGGAAGGGGCTGGCTCTGGAAATGTGTAACGAAAGCAATGTCACTGCACACTAACAGGGGTCAAAGTTGCCTGGCTACCCAGACTCCTTGCTCCGGCCAAACGTTACGCTACGCCGACGGACATTAGTTTCTTCTCTCCGCAATGAGTCTGGACCGTCTGATTGGTCGCAGAAACCGTGGTGTTTGGCCAAGAGCCAGAACACACTTGGGTTTGACGATGTCAGTCTCAGATTGAAGAACGTAGCGAACATGGAGCAGAGGGACAATTCAGTTTGCGTCGTCAGGCAAGGGGTCAACCACAGCACAGAGTCCAACAGGCAAGGGGTTAACCACAGCACAGAGGCCAACAGACAAGGGGTTAACCACAGCACAGAGACCAACAGACAAGGGGTTAACCACAGCACAGAGACCAACAGACAAGGGGTTAACCACAGCACAGAGGCCAACAGACAAGGGGTTAACCACACCACAGAGGCCAACAGACAAGGGGTTAACCACAGCACAGAGTCCAACAGACAAGGGGTTAACCACAGCACAGAGGCATTTCATAACTGTCATTCAAATGTCTGTTTTAAGTGCTCATGGTCGTACACATCATGTGGGTATACCGGTAGTGGATGGATATGCTGTACTGTGCTTTAAGACTTGTTTATATAACAGTATCTTTAAGCGTTTCAAGGGCTTTTCTGGTAGCTGTGCTTCTAGTTACAGAACTGATATACTCGATATAACATTGGTTATGATGTCCAGTGTTTTTTAGACTACACTACTTCAGCACACAACCATTGTTTTAGTCCTCGTTGAAATGACTTAGTGGCTGAGGTGCTTTGTACTCATAGACATGGCGTTTTAATCGTAGATATAGCGTTTTAATCGTAGACATAGTGTTTTAATCATAGACATGGCGTTTTAATCGTATACATAGCGTTTTAATCGTATACATAGCGTTTTAATCGTAGATATAGCGTTTTAATCGTAGACAAAGCGTTATAATCGTAGACATAGCGTTATAATCATAGACATAGTGTTTTAATCGTAGACATAGTGTTTTAATCATTGACATAGTGTAAGTGACCTAATTCTAATTCATACATGTCATGCACTGCATCATATGGGATTATCATATTCTCTAGTGTTACAAAACATGCACCTCTTTAACACTTGCTGGGTTTGACACACACACACACACACACACACACACACACACACACACACACACACACACACACACACACATACACACACACATAGAGTGAGAGAGCCCGGAGGAAGGTGTGAAGTGTGACTCGCCTTCTGTGGGTGATGTTTTGAGCCGTTGACAGAGCCCGTCCATGTCCCCGTAGTCCTCCTGGATCTTAACCACCGCTTCGCTGCCTCTCAGCTCCATGAGGTCGCGTAGCTCCATGACCGAGACCCCGAAGCCCCCCTCATGGTTACTGCTGACATCGTTCCCTTGGTTCTTAGCGTAATAACCACTGTTCGTCAGGTCCCCCATGGTGACTGACTAGCTGCTCAGTATCTTGACGCACAAACAAAACTCTAGTGTAGGTTGAGAGAAAGAGGGATTCTCAAAATGAAGAAAGGGAAAGAGAGAGAGAGAGACAGAGAGACAGAGAGAGAGAGTGGGATGAACGACACTTGAATGTGCCCGGTGATACCGGCGAAACCAAACTATAGATCTCTAGGTCAGAGAGAGAGAGAAAGAGCCACAAGGCTGCAACAGCCGCGGACTGACAGAGGGAGCAACATCTAAATCATCGGTTTGAGACACAGACAGTTCCCTTAATAAGTGAGCGATGTGGAGAAAATACCGTATAACCACATGACCATCCAGGAGAACACTAAGAGAAGCAAGTTAGACCAGCGAGAGGAGCGTAGTACCGTCCACACGATAATAACATCCCTTCTGTTCTCGGTGCGCTTCTTGTCATGGCAGCAATCAGGAGTCGCTCCAGAGGTTATGGTCCCATTCTGCAGCTTCTGGCTTCTCTCTTCTGTCTCTGGCTGCAGACTGTCTACATGGTGGTCCTCTCCATTACTCCTTCTGAGAGAGAGAGAGAGAGAGGGGGGGGGGAGAAAGAGAGAGAGAAGGTAAGAGAGAGGAGAGAGGGAGGGGAGAAAGAGAGAGAGAGAGGGGGGGAGAAAGAGAGAGAGAGAGAAGATAAGAGAGAGGAGAGAGAGGGAGGGGAGAAAGAGAGAGAGAGAGAAGGTAAGAGAGAGGAGAGAGAGGGAGGGGAGAAAGAGAGAGAGAGAGAGAGAGAGAGAAGGTGAGAAAGCTGCTGGGCGGTAGCTCGGGTGAGTCTATATCAGCGACTGTGGTAAAGAGCAGAACAGAGCGACCATACCGGTGATGAATGAGGAGAGCAAGAGCCCAGGCTGTGTGCGCTGCTGAGCCGCATTGTGTGTGCGAGAGAGAGGAGGACAGAGCGGAGGGAGGCTGCCACTGCAGTAGGAGCAGTGAGTGATTGAGCAAGCGCAGGAGGTTCTGAGCGCTCTGACGCCAGCACACACCACAGCAGAGCAGAGAGAGAGAGAGAGAGAGCAGAGGGCTCAGCTACAGAGCAGCAAGAGAGAGAGAGAGCAGAGGGCTCAGCTACAGAGCAGCAAGAGAGAGAAAGAGCAGAGGGCTCAGCTACAAAGCAGAGTAGAGAGAGTGCAGAATGGGTCAGCTACAGAGCAGAGAGAGAGTGCAGAATGGGTCAGCTACAGAGCAGAGAGAGAGTGCAGGACGGCTCAGCTACAGAGCAGAGAGAGAGAGAGAGTGCAGAATGTCTCAGCTACAGAGCAGAGAGAGAGTGCAGGACGGCTCAGCTACAGAGCAGAGAGAGAGAGAGTGCAGAATGGCTCAGCTACAGAGCAGAGAGAGAGTGCAGGACGGCTCAGCTACAGAGCAGAGAGAGAGCAGAGGGCTCAGCTACAGAGCAGAGAGAGAGTGCAGAACGGCTCAGCTACAGAGCAGAGAGAGAGAGAGTGCAGAATGGCTCAGCTACAGAGCAGAGAGAGAGTGCAGAACGGCTCAGCTACAGAGCAGAGAGAGAGAGAGTGCAGAATGGCTCAGCTACAGAGCAGAGAGAGAGTGCAGAACGGCTCAGCTACAGAGCAGAGAGAGAGAGAGTGCAGAATGGCTCAGCTACAAAGCAGAGAGAGTGCAGAACGGCTCAGCTACAGAGCAGAGAGAGAGAGAGTGCAGAACGGTTCAGCTACAGAGCAGAGAGAGAGTGCAGAACGGCTCAGCTACAGAGCAGAGAGAGAGTGCAGAATGGCTCAGCTACAGAGCAGAGAGAGAGTGCAGAATGGCTCAGCTACAAAGCAGAGAGAGTGCAGAACGGCTCAGCTACAGAGCAGAGAGAGAGAGAGTGCAGAACGGCTCAGCTACAGAGCAGAGAGAGAGAGAGTGCAGAATGGCTCAGCTACAAAGCAGAGAGAGAGAGTGCAGAATGGCTCAGCTACAGAGCAGAGAGAGAGAGTGCAGAATGGCTCAGCTACAGAGCAGAGAGAGAGAATGTAGAATGGCTCAGCTACAGAACAGAGCTGTTCTGGTACTTCCTGTATATAGCTCCACATTGATCTGGTACTGGTACTTCCTGTATATAGCTCCACATTAATCTGGTACTGGTACTTCCTGTATATAGCTCCACATTGATCTGGTACTGGTACTTCCTGTATATAGCTCCACATTGATCTGGTACTGGTAGTTCCTGTATATAGCTCCACATTGATCTGGTACTGGTACTTCCTGTATATGGCTCCACATTGATCTGGTACTTCCTGTATATAGCTCCACATTGATCTGGTACTGGTACTTCCTGTATATAGCTTTACATTGATCTGGTACTGGTACTTCCTGTATATAGCTCCACATTGATCTGGTACTGGTACTTCCTGTATATAGCTCTACATTGATCTGGTACTGGTACTTCCTGTATATAGCTCTACATTGATCTGGTACTGGTACTTCCTGTATATGGCTCCACATTGATCTGGTACTGGTACTTCCTGTATATAGCTCCACATTTATCTGGTACTGGTACTTCCTGTATAAAGCTCCACATTGATCTGGTACTGGTACTTCCTGTATATGGCTCCACATTGATCTGGTACTTCCTGTATATAGCTTTACATTGATCTGGTACTTCCTGTATATAGCTCCACATTGATCTGGTACTGGTACTTCCTGTATATAGCTCTACATTGATCTGGTACTGGTACTTCCTGTATATGGCTCCACATTGATCTGGTACTGGTACTTCCTGTATATAGCTCCACATTGATCTGGTACTGGTACTTCCTGTATAAAGCTCCACATTGATCTGGTACTGGTACTTCCTGTATATGGCTCCACATTGATCTGGTACTTCCTGTATATAGCTCCACATTGATCTGGTACTGGTACTTCCTGTATATAGCTCTACATTGATCTGGTACTGGTACTTCCTGTATATAGCTCCACATTGATCTGGTACTGGTACTTCCTGTATATGGCTCCACATTGATCTGGTACTTCCTGTATATAGCTCCACATTGATCTGGTACTGGTACTTCCTGTATATAGCTCCACATTAATCTGGTACTGGTACTTCCTGTATATAGCTCCACATTGATCTGGTACTGGTACTTCCTGTATATAGCTCCACATTGATCTGGTACTGGTACTTCCTGTATATAGCTCCACATTGATCTGGTACTGGTACTTCCTGTATATGGCTCCACATTGATCTGGTACTTCCTGTATATAGCTCCACATTGATCTGGTACTGGTACTTCCTGTATAAAGCTTTACATTGATCTGGTACTGGTACTTCCTGTATATAGCTCCACATTGATCTGGTACTGGTACTTCCTGTATATAGCTCTACATTGATCTGGTACTGGTACTTCCTGTATATAGCTCTACATTGATCTGGTACTGGTACTTCCTGTATATAGCTCTACATTGATCTGGTACTGGTACTTCCTGTATATAGCTCTACATTGATCTGGTACTGGTACTTCCTGTATATGGCTCCACATTGATCTGGTACTGGTACTTCCTGTATATAGCTCCACATTGATCTGGTACTGGTACTTCCTGTATAAAGCTCCACATTGATCTGGTACTGGTACTTCCTGTATATGGCTCCACATTGATCTGGTACTTCCTGTATATAGCTTTACATTGATCTGGTACAGGTACTTCCTGTATATAGCTCCATATTGATCTGGTACTGGTACTTCCTGTATATAGCTCTACATTGATCTGGTACTGGTACTTCCTGTATATAGCTCCACATTGATCTGGTACTGGTACTTCCTGTATATAGCTCTACATTGATCTGGTACTGGTACTTCCTGTATATAGCTCCACATTGATCTGGTACTGGTACTTCCTGTATATAGCTCTACATTGATCTGGTACTGGTACTTCCTGTATATGGCTCCACATTGATCTGGTACTTCCTGTATATAGCTCCACATTGATCTGGTACTGGTACTTCCTGTATATAGCTCTACATTGATCTGGTACTGGTACTTCCTGTATATAGCTCTACATTGATCTGGTACTGGTACTTCCTGTATATGGCTCCACATTGATCTGGTACTGGTACTTCCTGTATATAGCTCCACATTTATCTGGTACTGGTTCTTCCTGTATAAAGCTCCACATTGATCTGGTACTGGTACTTCCTGTATATGGCTCCACATTGATCTGGTACTTCCTGTATATAGCTTTACATTGATCTGGTACTTCCTGTATATAGCTCCACATTGATCTGGTACTGGTACTTCCTGTATATAGCTCTACATTGATCTGGTACTGGTACTTCCTGTATATGGCTCCACATTGATCTGGTACTGGTACTTCCTGTATATAGCTCCACATTGATCTGGTACTGGTACTTCCTGTATAAAGCTCCACATTGATCTGGTACTGGTACTTCCTGTATATGGCTCCACATTGATCTGGTACTTCCTGTATATAGCTCCACATTGATCTGGTACTGGTACTTCCTGTATATAGCTCTACATCGATCTGGTACTGGTACTTCCTGTATATAGCTCCACATTGATCTGGTACTGGTACTTCCTGTATATGGCTCCACATTGATCTGGTACTTCCTGTATATAGCTCCACATTGATCTGGTACTGGTACTTCCTGTATATAGCTCCACATTAATCTGGTACTGGTACTTCCTGTATATAGCTCCACATTGATCTGGTACTGGTACTTCCTGTATATAGCTCCACATTGATCTGGTACTGGTACTTCCTGTATATAGCTCCACATTGATCTGGTACTGGTACTTCCTGTATATGGCTCCACATTGATCTGGTACTTCCTGTATATAGCTCCACATTGATCTGGTACTGGTACTTCCTGTATAAAGCTTTACATTGATCTGGTACTGGTACTTCCTGTATATAGCTCCACATTGATCTGGTACTGGTACTTCCTGTATATAGCTCTACATTGATCTGGTACTGGTACTTCCTGTATATAGCTCTACATTGATCTGGTACTGGTACTTCCTGTATATAGCTCTACATTGATCTGGTACTGGTACTTCCTGTATATAGCTCTACATTGATCTGGTACTGGTACTTCCTGTATATGGCTCCACATTGATCTGGTACTGGTACTTCCTGTATATAGCTCCACATTGATCTGGTACTGGTACTTCCTGTATAAAGCTCCACATTGATCTGGTACTGGTACTTCCTGTATATGGCTCCACATTGATCTGGTACTTCCTGTATATAGCTTTACATTGATCTGGTACAGGTACTTCCTGTATATAGCTCCATATTGATCTGGTACTGGTACTTCCTGTATATAGCTCTACATTGATCTGGTACTGGTACTTCCTGTATATAGCTCCACATTGATCTGGTACTGGTACTTCCTGTATATAGCTCTACATTGATCTGGTACTGGTACTTCCTGTATATAGCTCCACATTGATCTGGTACTGGTACTTCCTGTATATAGCTCTACATTGATCTGGTACTGGTACTTCCTGTATATAGCTCCACATTGATCTGGTACTGGTACTTCCTGTATATAGCTCTACATTGATCTGGTACTGGTACTTCCTGTATATAGCTCTACATTGATCTGGTACTGGTACTTCCTGTATATAGCTCTACATTGATCTGGTACTGGTACTTCCTGTATATAGCTCTACATTGATCTGGTACTGGTACTTCCTGTATATGGCTCCACATTGATCTGGTACTGGTACTTCCTGTATATAGCTCCACATTGATCTGGTACTGGTACTTCCTGTATAAAGCTCCACATTGATCTGGTACTGGTACTTCCTGTATATGGCTCCACATTGATCTGGTACTTCCTGTATATAGCTCCACATTGATCTGGTACTGGTACTTCCTGTATATAGCTCTACATTGATCTGGTACTGGTACTTCCTGTATATAGCTCCACATTGATCTGGTACTGGTACTTCCTGTATATGGCTCCACATTGATTTGGTACTTCCTGTATATAGCTCCACATTGATCTGGTACTGGTACTTCCTGTATATAGCTCTACATTGATCTGGTACTGGTACTTCCTGTATATAGCTCCACATTGATCTGGTACTGGTACTTCCTGTATTTGGCTCCACATTGATCTGGTACTTCCTGTATATAGCTCTACATTGATCTGGTACTGGTACTTCCTGTATATAGCTCCACATTGATATCCACACTATATCTCTTTTGCCAATTGGATTGGTCCCCTCTACCACACGGAACCCCACTAATCCACCGACGGAAACGCACGAGGTGGCTAAAAACAGACCTCCATCCTCTGCCAGCTTGCTACCGATGGCCCGGCTAGCTGTCTGAATCGCCGTGACCCAAACCAACCTCTCTACTCACTGGACCCTTATGATTCACTCGGCTAAGCATGCCTCTCCTTAATGTCAATATGCCTTGTCCTCTGCTGTTCTGGTTAGTGTTTATTGGCTTATTTCACTGTAGAGCCTCTAGCCCTGCTCATTATACCTTATCCAACATTTCAGTTCCACCACCCACACATGCGATGACATCACCTGGTTTCAATGATGTTTCTAGAGACAATATCTCTCTCATCATCACTCAATACCTAGGTTTACCTCCACTGTATTCACATCCTACCATACCTGTCTGTACATTATACCTTGAATCTATTTTATCGCCCCCAGAAACCTGCTCCTTTTACTCTCTGTTCCAGACGTTCTAGACGACCATAGCTTTTAGCCGTACCCTAATCCTACTCCTCCTCTGTTCCTCTGGTGATTCCTCTGGTGATTCTATCAGCATATCGATTGTGCTACCAGGGCTGGTAAAACCTTAGATCATTGTTATACTAACTTCCGCGACGCATATAAGGCCCTCCCCCGCCCTCCTTTCGGAAAAGCTGACCACGACTCCATTTTGTTGCTTCCAGCCTACAAACAGAAACTAAAACAGCAAGCTCCCGCGCTCAGGTCTGTTCAACGCTGGTCCGACCAATCTGATTCCACGCTTCAAGACTGCTTCGATCACGTGGATTGGGATATGTTCCGCATTGCGTCCAACAACAACATTGACGAATACGCTGATTCGGTGAGCGAGTTCATTCGAAAGTGCATTGACGATGTCGTACCCACAGCAACGATTAAAACATTCCCAAACCAGAAACCGTGGATTGATGGCAGCATTCGCGTGAAACTGAAAGCGCGAACCACTGCTTTTAACCAGGGCAAGGTGACCGGAAACATGACCGAATACAAACAGTGTAGCTATTCCCTCCGCAAGGCAATCAAACAAGCTAAGTCCCAGTATAGAGACAAAGTAGAGTCGCAATTCAACAGCTCAGACACAAGAGGTATGTGGCAGGGTCTACAGTCAATCACGGATTACAAAAAGAAAACCAGCCCCGTCGCGGACCAGGATGTCTTGCTCCCAGACAGACTAAATAACTTTTTTGCTCGCTTTGAAGACAATACAGTGCCACTGACACGGCCCGCTACCAAAACCTGCGGGCTCTCCTTCACTGCAGCCGAGGTGAGTAAAACATTTAAACGTGTTAACCCTCGCAAGGCTGCAGGCCCAGACTGGCATTCCCAGCCGCGTCCTCAGAGCATGCGCAGACCAGCTGGCTGGTGTGTTTAAGGACATATTCAATCAATCCTTATCCCAGTCTGCTGTTCCCACATGCTTCAAGAGGGCCACCATTGTTCCTGATCCCAAGAAAGCTAAGGTAACTGAGCTAAACGGCTACCGCCCCGTAGCACTCACTTCCGTCATCATGAAGTGCTTTGAGAGACTAGTCAAGGACCATATCACCTCCACCCTACCTGACAACCTAGACCCACTCCAATTTGCTTACCAACCCAATAGGTCCACAGACGACGCAATCGCAACCACACTGCACACTGCCCTAACCCATCTGTACAAGAGGAATACCTATGTGAGAATGCTGTTCATCGACTACAGCTCAGCATTTAACACCATAGTACCCTCCAAACTCGTCATCAAGCTCGAGACCCTGGGTCTCGACCCCGTCCTGTGCAACTGGGTCCTGGACTTCCTGACGGGCCGCCCCCAGGTGGTGAGGGTAGGTAACAATATCTCCACCCCGCTGATACTCAACACTGGGGCCCCACAAGGGTGCGTTCTGAGCCCTCTCCTGTACTCCCTGTTCACCCACGACTGCGTGGCCATGCACGCCTCCAACTCAATCATCAAGTTTGCGGACGACACTACAGTGGTAGGCTTGATTACCAACAACGACGAGACGGCCTACAGGGAGGAGGTGAGGGCCCTCGGAGTGTGGTGTCAGGAAAATAACCTCACACTCAACGTCAACAAAACAAAGGAGATGATTGTGGACTTCAGGAAACAGCAGGGGGAGCACCCCCCTATCCACATCGACGGGACAGTAGTGGAGAAGGTGGAAAGTTTTAAGTTCCTCGGTGTACACATCACGGACAAACTGAATTGGTCCACCCACACAGACAGCGTTGTGAAGAAGGCGCAGCAGCGCCTCTTCAACCTCAGGAGGCTGAAGAAATTCGGCTTGTCACCAAAAGCACTCACAAACTTCTACAGATGCACAATCGAGAGCATCCTGTCGGGCTGTATCACCACCTGGTACGGCAACTGCTCCGCCCACAACCGTAAGGCTCTCCAGAGGGTAGTGAGGTCTGCACAACGCATCACCGGGGGCAAACTACCTGCCCTCCAGGACACCTACACCACCCGATGTCACAGGAAGGCCATAAAGATCATCAAGGACAATAACCACCCGAGCCACTGTCTGTTCACCCCGCTATCATCCAGAAGGCGAGGTCAGTACAGGTGCATCAAAGCAGGGACCGAGAGACTGAAAAACAGCTTCTATCTCAAGGCCATCAGACTGTTAAACAGCCACCACTAACATTTAGTGGCCGCTGCCAACATACTGACTCAACTCCAGCCACTTTAATAATGGGAATTGATGGAAATTATGTAAAAATGTATCACTAGCCACTTTAAACAATGCCACTTAATATAATGTTTACATACCCTACATTACTCATCTCATATGTATAGACTGTACACTATACCATCTACTGCATCTTGCCTATGCCGTTCTGTACCATCACTCATTCATATATCTTTATGTACATATTCTTTATCCCTTTACACTTGTGTGTATAAGGTAGTAGTTGTGGAATTGTTAGGTTAGATTACTTGTTGGTTATTACTGCATTGTCGGAACTAGAAGCACAAGCATTTCGCTACACTCGCATTAACATCTGCTAACCATGTGTATGTGACAAATAAAATTTGATTTGATTTGATGTAGAGGTGAATCCACGCCCTGCAGTGCCTAGTTCCACTCCTATTCCTCAGGCGCTCTCTTTTGATGACGTCTGTAACCGTAATAGCCTTTGTTTCAAGCATGTTAACATTAGAAGCCTCCTCCCTAAGTTTGTTTTATTCACTGCTTTAGCACACTCTGCCAACCCGGATTGCCTAGCCGTGTCTGAATCCTGGCTTAGGAAGAAAAAGTATGAAATCTCCCTAACTACAACATTTTCAGACAAGATACGGCCAAATCTGCTGCAGAGATTTTCACAATTTGAACTTCTACTTTTAAAAATCCACCTCTCTAAAAACAAGTCTCTCACCGTTGCCGCCTGCTATAGACCACTCTCTGCCCCCAGCTGTGCTCTGGACACCATATGTGAACTGATTGCCCCCCATCTATCTTCAGAGCTCGTGCTGCTAGGTGACCTAAACTGGGACATGCTTAACACCCCAGCCATCCCACAATCTAAGCTTGATGCCCTCAATCTCACACAAATTATCAATGAACCGACCAGGTACAACCCCAAAGCCGTAAACACGGACACCCTCATAGATATCATCCTAACCAACTTGCCCTCTAAATACACCTCTGCTGTTTTCAACTAAGATCTCAGCGATCACTGCCTCATTGCCTGCATCCGTAATGGGTCAGCGGTCAAATTACCTCCACTCATCACTGTCAAACGCTCCCTGAAACACTTCAGTGAGCAGGCCTTTCTAATCGACCTGGCCCGGGTATCCTGGAAGGATATTGACCTCATCCCGTCAGTAGAGGATGCCTGGTTATTTTTTTTTTAAATGCCTTCCTCACCAACTTAAATAAGCATGCCCCATTCAAGAAATTTAGAACCAGGAACAGATATAGCCCTTGGTTCTCTCCAGACCTGACTGCCCTTTTATTAAATTAACCAACACAAAAACATCCTATGGCGTTCTGCATTAGCATCGAACAGCCCCCGTGATATGCAACTTTTCAAGGAAGTTAGAAACCAATATACACAGGCAGTTAGAAAAGCCAAGGCTAGCTTTTTCAAGCAAAAATTTGCTTCCTGCAACACAAACTCAAAAAAGTTCTGGGACACTGTAAAGTCCATGGAGAATAAGAACACCTCCTCCCAGCTGCCCACTGCACTGAGGATAGGAAACACTGTCACCACCGATAAATCCACTCTAATTGAGAATTTCAATAAGCATTTGTCTACGGCTGGCCATGCTTTCCACTTGGGTACCCCTACCCCGGTCAACAGCGCTGCACCCCCCACAGCAACTCGCCCAAGCCTTCCCCATTTCTCCTTCTCCCAAATCCAGAGCGGCAAAATCTGGACCCCTACAAATCAGCCGGGCTCGACAATCTGGACCCTTTCTTTCTAAAATTATCTGCTGAAATTGTTGCAACCCCTATTACTAGCCTGTTCAACCTCTCTTTTGTGTCGTCTGAGATTCCCAAAGATTGGAAAGCAGCTGCGGTTATCCCCCTCTTCAAAGGGGGGGGGGACACTCTTGACCCAAACTGCTACAGACCTATATCCATCCTACCCTGCCTTTCTAAAGTCTTCGAAAGCCAAGTCAACAAACAGATTACCGACCATTTCGAATCCCACCGCACCTTCTCCGCTATGCAATCCGGTTTCTGAGCTGGTCATGGGTGCACCTCAGCCACGCTCAAGGTCCTAAACGATATCATAACCGCCATAGATAAGACAATACTGTGCAGCCGTATTCATCGACCTGGCCAAGGCTTTCGACTCTGTCAATCACAACATTCTCATCGGCAGACTCGATAGCCTTGGTTTCTCATATGATTGCCTCGCCTGGTTCACCAACTACTTCTCTGATAGAGTTCAGTGTGTCAAATCGGAGGGCCTGTTGTCCGGGCCTCTGGCAGTTTCTACAGGGGTGCCACAGGGTTCAATTCTTGGGCCGACTCTCTTCTCTGTATACATCAATGATGTCGCTCCTGCTGCTGGTGAGTCTCTGATCCACCTCTACGCAGACGACACCATTCTGTATACTTCTGGCCCTTCTTTGGACACTGTGTTAACTAACCTCCAGACGACCTTCAATGCCATACAACTCTCCTTCCGTGGCCTCCAACTGCTCTTAAATACAAGTAAAACTAAATGCATGCTCTTCAACCGATCGCTGCCTGCACCTGCCCGCCCGTCCAGCATCACTACTCTGGACGGTTCTGACTTAGAATATGTGGACAACTACAAATACCTAGGTGTCTGGTTAGACTGTAAACTCTCGTTCCAGACTCACATCAAACATCTCCAATCCAAAGTTAGATCTAGAATTGGCTTCCTATTTCGCAACAAAGCATCCTTCACTCATGCTGCCAAACATACCCTCGTAAAACTGACCATCCTACCGATCCTCGACTTCGGCGATGTCATTTACAAAAAATTGGATGCAGTCTATCACAGTGCCATCCGTTTTGTCACCAAAGCCCCATATACTACCCACCACTGCGACCTGTATGCTCTCGTTGGCTGGCCCTCGCTTCATACTCGTTGCCAAACCCACTGGCTCCAGGTCATCTACAAGACCCTGCTAGGTAAAGTCCCCCCTTATCTCAGCTCGCTGCTGACCATAGCAGCACCCACCTGTAGCACGCGCTCCAGCAGGTATATCTCTCTGGTCACCCCCAAAACCAATTCCTCCTTTGGCCGCCTCTCCTTCCAGTTCTCTGCTGCCAATGACTGGAACCAACTACAAAAATCTCTGAAACTGGAAACACTTATCTCCCTCACTAGCTTTAAGCACCAGCTGTCAGAGCAGCTCACAGATCACTGCACCTGTCACGCCCTGGCCTTAGTTATCTTTGTTTTCTTCATTATTTTAGTTAGGTCAGGGTGTGACATGGGGGATGTTTGTGTGTTTTTGTCTATGTCTAAACGTTAGTAGCTTGTGTCTGCACTTTCGTTTTGTAGCTTCACGGTCGTTTTTTTTTTTTTGTTAGTTTGTAAAAGTGTTTAGTTTCGTGTTCATCTTCTCTCAATAAAAAGGAAGATGTATTCATATCACGCTGCGCCTTGGTCCTCTCTTCCACCAGAAGACGATCGTGACAGCACCTGTACATAGCCCATCTATAATTTAGCAAAAACAACTACCTCTCCCCCTACTGTATTTATTTATTTTGCTCCTTTGCACCCCATTATTTCTATTTCTACTTTGCACATTCTTCCACTGAAAATCTACCATTCCAGTGTCTTACTTGCTATATTGTATTTATTTCGCCACCATGGACTTTTTTTGCCTTTACCTCCCTTATCTCACCTCATTTGCTCACATTGTATATAGACTTATTTTTCTACTGTATTATTGACTGTATGTTTGTTTTACTCCATGTGTAACTGTGTCGAACTGCTTTGCTTTATCTTGGCCAGGTCACAATTGTAAATGAGAACTTGTTCTCAACTTGCCTACCTGGTTAAATAAAGGTGAAATAAATAAAAATTTGATCTGGTACTGGTACTTCCTGTATATAGCTCCACATTGATCTGATACTTCCTGTATATAGCTCCACATTGATCTGGTACTTCCTGTATATAGCTCCATTCTTGTGTATTTTATTCCTCTTGTGTTACTATTAAACTCTGCATCATTGGGAAGGACTTCACTGTAAAGTCTACACCCATATGACAAATAAAATGTTAGTTTATATTTTTACTGTCTCCACTATTTCTACCATCTTCATTGAATCTACTATCTCTCCTGTTGTTAATGTCTCTTCTACCTCCTATATCTATCCTGTCTTTACTGTCTCTTCTACCTCCTATATCTCTCCTGTCTGTCTCTTCTACCTCCTATATCTCTCCTGTCTGTCTCTTCTACCTCATATATCTCTCCTGTCTTTACTGTCTCTTCTACCTCCTATATCTCTCCTGTTGTTACTGTCTCTTCTACCTCCTATATCTCCCCTGTCTGTCTCTTCTACCTCATATCTCTCTCCTGTCTTTACTGTCTCTTCTACCTGCTATATCTCTCCTGTCTGTCTCTTCTACCTGCTATATCTCTCCTGTCTGTCTCTTCTACCTCATATATCTCTCCTGTCTGTCTCTTCTACCTCCTATATCTCTCCTGTCTTTACTGTCTCTTCTACCTCATATCTCCCCTGTCTGGCCCTTCTACCTCATATATCTCTCCTGTCTGTCTCTTCTACCTCTTATCTCCCCTGTCTGTCTCTTCTACCTCATATCTCTCTCCTGTCTGTCTCTTCTACCTCCTATATCTCTCCTGTCTGTCTCTTCTACCTCATATATATCTCCTGTCTGTCTCTTCTACCTCCTATATCTCTCCTGTCTGTCTCTTCTACCTCATATATCTCTCCTGTCTGTCTCTTCTACCTCCTATATCTATGCTGTCTTTACTGTCTCTTCTACCTCATATATCTCTCCTGTCTGTCTCTTCTACCTATATATCTCCTATGCTGTCTTTACTGTCTCTTCTATCTCCTGTATCTTTCAGTCAGTAACAGGCAAAACCATCAGTTTTCCTGTAACGCTCTGCTCACATCTTTCCAAGAAGGAGCCACTGTACCGAGTCATGGCTAAATCAGGAAGGAGCTCATAAATATTAATGGCAGGCAGAGCAGAAAGACATTCACACACAGCTTCTCAAATCCAAGCCACCATGAGCACGCTCACACAGTGTCTCCACACACTCACACTCCCTGTCTCCTCACCAAACGGCGTGTGGGTAAGCTCAGCACTGTGCTACAGGAACACTGTAATGAACACGATGGGAGACAGAGAGCTGGTTTCAAGCGCAGGGCACAGTAGGTGTATATTTGTAAAGGCCCACAGGAGGAGGCAGGTAGCTGGGTCCAGGGGCAGGCAGAAGGTCATACACAGGGGTCCATAAAGGGCAACAGTACAGGAAGGGAAAAAGGCTAGTAACATAGTCCGGAGATCAGGCAATAGGTAGATAACAGGAAATCCGAGAGGCTAAAGTACAGGCAGGGAACAGGCAAAAGGCGTCGTTAGTGAGGCAGGCAAAAACTATCATACACGGGAGGATTACATCACGGAAAACCCAGCGCTCTGAACGATGTGTGTCACAAAACAAACAATACCTCACAGTGACGGGGTGCAAAGAACTGAACTAAATAGTGTGTGATAATGACATACAGGTGTGTGACCAGGTGATCAGAATTCAGGTGATTGGGATCTGGAGAGTGAGCCGCATTCAGGGGATCTGCGTGTTTGAGAGTGTGAGCTGGAAGCAGACGTTACAAACACGGTAAATACAGCAGATTAAACAGACGATGGGGACAGGTGGTATCAACAACTAAGGTTAGCTGGAGGAGAGAGCAGCAGATTAACAGGTAGGTACAGCATGGTGCTGTATTGATCAGTAGGTACAGCATGGTGCTGTATATATCAGTAGGTACAGCATGGTGCTGTATAGATCAGTAGGTACAGCATGGTGCTGTATGAATCAGTAGGTACAGCATGGTGCTGTATGGATCAGTAGGTACAGCATGGTGCTGTATAGATCAGTAGGTACAGCATGGTGCTGTATAGATCAGTAGGTACAGCATGGTGCTGTATAGATCAGTAGGTACAGCATGGTGCTGTATGGATCAGTAGGTACAGCATGGTGCTGTATAGATCAGTAGGTACAGCATGGTGCTGTATGGATCAGTAGGTACAGCATGGTGCTGTATGGATCAGTAGGTACAGCATGGTGCTGTATGGATCAGTAGGTACAACATGGTGCTGTATAGATCAGTAGGTACAGCATGGTGCTGTATGGATCAGTAGGTACAGCATGGTGCTGTATGGATCAGTAGGTACAGCATGGTGCTGTATAGATCAGTAGGTACAGCATGGTGCTGTATAGATCAGTAGGTACAGCATGGTGCTGTATGGATCAGTAGGTACAGCATGGTGCTGTATAGATCAGGAGGTACAGCATGGTGATGTATAGATCAGTAGGTACAGCATGGTGCTGTATGGATCAGTAGGTACAGCATGGTGCTGTATGGATCAGTAGGTACAGCATGGTGCTGTATAGATCAGCAGGTACAGCATGGTGCTGTATAGATCATTAGGTACAACATGGTGCTGTATAGATCAGTAGGTACAGCATGGTGCTGTATAGATCAGTAGGTACAGCATGGTGCTGCATGGATCAGTAGGTACAACATGGTGCTGTATAGATCAGTAGGTACAGCATGGTGCTGTATAGATCAGTAGGTACAGCATGGTGCTGTATGGATCAGTAGGTACAGCATGGTGCTGTATAGATCAGTAGGTACAGAATGGTGCTGTGTAGATCAGTAGGTACAGCATGGTGCTGTATGGATCAGTAGGTACAGCATGGTGCTGTATGGATCAGTAGGTACAGCATGGTGCTGTATAGATCAGTAGGTACATCATGGTGCTGTATGGATCAGTAGGTACAGCATGGTGCTGTATAGATCAGTAGGTACAGCATGGTGCTGTATAGATCAGTAGGTACAGCATGGTGCTGTATAGATCAGTAGGTACAGCATGGTGCTGTATAGATCAGTAGGTACAGCATGGTGCTGTGTGGATCAGTAGGTACAGCATGGTGCTGTATGGATCAGTAGGTACAGCATGGTGCTGTATAGATCAGTAGGTACATCATGGTGCTGTATAGATCAGTAGGTACAGCATGGTGCTGTATGGATCAGTAGGTACAGCATGGTGCTGTATAGATCAGTAGGTACAGCATGGTGCTGTATAGATCAGTAGGTACAGCATGGTGCTGTATAGATCAGTAGGTACAGCATGGTGCTGTATAGATCAGTAGGTACAGCATGGTGCTGTATAGATCAGTAGGTACAGCATGGTGCTGTATAGATCAGTAGGTACAGCATGGTGCTGTATAGATCAGTAGGTACAGCATGGTGCTGTATGGATCAGTAGGTACAGCATGGTGCTGTATAGATCAGTAGGTACAGCATGGTGCTGTATGGATCAGTAGGTACAGCATGGTGCTGTATAGATCAGTAGGTACAGCATGGTGCTGTATAGATCAGTAGGTACAGCATGGTGCTGTATATATCAGTAGGTACAGCATGGTGCTGTATGGATCAGTAGGTACAGCATGGTGCTGTATGGATCAGTAGGTACAGCATGGTGCTGTATGGATCAGTGGGTACAGAATGGTGCTGTATAGATCAGTAGGTACAACATGGTGCTGTATGGATCAGTAGGTACAGCATGGTGCTGTATAGATCAGTAGGTACAGCATGGTGCTGTATGGATCAGTGGGTACAGAATGGTGCTTGCATGACCAGGGTTGGAGGTTTATTTCCAGCAAAAAAATTGTAAAATGATTTGGATGAACGTGTCCGTGAAATAGCAAATATTCTACAAAAGGGAGGAGGTTGGATTCATATCCTGTCTCTTAGGTACCAGGATGACACTCGGAGGTGTTTTAATTATCATTTATTATCAGATTATTATTAGTCTCGTTACTAATGTTGTCAAATTACAAAACAGGAATGAACCTTTTCTCTCTCACACACACACACACACACACACACACACACACACACACACACACACACACACACACACACACACACACACACACACACACACACACACACACACACACACACACACACACACACACCTACCTCCTCTCCTCAAGTCCCTGGCCCATCAGGCCTAATCAATGTAGGTGCCAGAATTCCAGTCCGTTCAAGCTGTGCCACGGCTGTCAAATAAAAGTAAAGAAATGTCTCTCCAGGAAGACTGATGAAGAAGCTGCAGCAAGCAGGGGGATTACACAGGTAATTCACAGGTAATGCTATTAATAATGCATTGCACAGATGGCTTGGTGTGGAGACGTCTGCCTGGGCTGCCATGCCGATGACCCCACAGTTCAACTCGAGAACCAAGAGCTGTCCTCTTTACTATTTATAAAAACAATATTGGTCTATATGCAAAAACCTGTAACATTCATCTGTATACAGATGACACTTCTGTACGTTATTGCCTCTACTGCTGACCGGGCTATGTTGGAGCTGCAATTTAATTTTGTTGCCTTGCTTTAAAATTGGTACTTAATGCGGGAAAAATGAAGTGTATGCTGTTTTTTTTTTACATTCTCTTAGAAATATTTCAGATGGCTTTCATATTTATGCATTGGATGGCTCTTTCATCGAGCAGGTTTCCCGCCTATAAATATAATGGTTCTTGGATTGTGTTACGAATCCCGCCGAGGATGGTGCCTCTTCCCGTTCGGGCGGCGCTCGGCGGTCGTCGTCTCCGGTCTACTAGCTGCCACCGATCCCTTTTTCTGTTTTCTTTTGAGTTTGTCTAATTGGTATCACCTGTTTTGTGTTTAGGGTAGGGGGGTATTTAAACCCAGTTGGCCCGCCGACTTTTGTGCGGGCTTGTTTTTCTGTTTGTGTTGGTGGTGTTCCTTATAGTGGATTTCAGTCCTATTCATGTTGGACAGTATTTTGATGCGCCCGTTGTTTGTGTGGCGTCGCCGTTTATGTGATTATTTCTGGGTGAAATAATAAATCCACTCGATTGAGATTACTGCTCTCTGCACCTGACTCTTTCATGTCCACCATTGGAACTGTTACAGAAGCCCGCACCACTCATGGAGTCAGCAGAAGCAGCAACCACCCCTCTTCCATCGATGGAGGAGCGTGTCCTTCATCACACCGCCGTTCTCCATCGGATTGGGTCGGCGATGGACATGATGATGGAGAGGATGGAGCGATGGGAGAGGAGTGGTATCCCGACATCTACACCAGCTCCTTCACAGACGTCGCAACCTACTCCTTCAACGTCGGCATCTGGTTCAGGCGCATTGCGTCTCGCGCTCCCAAGGGAGTACGACGGAGCGGTGGCTGGGTGCCAGGGGTTTTTGCTCCAGTTGGAGCTCTACTTGGCCACCGTTCATCCGACTCCCTCTGGAGAGGAGAGTGTTAGCCTCCTCATCTCCTGTCTGACGGGTAGAGCCCTGGAATGGGCTAACGCGGTCTGGAACGGCCCAGACTCGGTTCGAGACCACTACCCAGAGTTCACCCGCCGCTTTCGGGCCGTATTTGACCACCCTCAGGAAGGCCGAGCGGTGGGTGAGCGACTGTTCCACCTCAGACAGGAGACAAGGAGTGCGCAAGACTTCGCCTTGGAGTTCCGGACCTTGGCTGCTGGTGCGGGGTGGAATGACAGGGCCCTGATGGACCATTACCGATGTAGCCTTCGGGAGGACGTCCGTCGGGAGCTAGCTTGTCGAGACACTACACTCTCCCTCGATGAGCTCATTGACATGTCTATACGACTGGACAACCTGCTAGCTGCCCGCGGGCGTTCAGAGGGGGTCCTGTCAGTTCCACCTCCCAGCCCTCCCGCTCCAACTCCGATGGAGTTGGGAGGGGCTGCATCTAGGGGGGCCGGAGGAGGTGGCTTCTCTTGCACCTATTGTGGCCGACGAGGACACACTTCGGACCGGTGATGGAGGAGTGCCTCTGGGAGTAGAGATGGCAGGCGGAATACTTCTCGGTCACCCCAGGTGAGTAGGCACAAGACTCACCCAGAGCTTCCTGTCGGTCACATGTTTTTGGTAATTTTTTTCCCTGCGTTTTTCCCCTCTCTCCAGCATAAGGCGCTAGTAGACTCAGGCGCAGCTGGGAGTTTTATGGATCGCGGACTCGCCCGTAAGTTGGATATTCCGTTGGTGCAGATAGACCCACCTTTCCCTGTGCACTCCTTAGATAGCCGACCGTTAGGGTCAGGGCTGATCAGGGAGGCCACGATTCCGCTGGACATGGTAACGCAGGGGGATCATAGGGAGCAGATTAGTTTCTACCTTATTGATTCACCTGGGTTTCCGGTGGTGTTGGGGGTTCCCTGGTTAGCCATTCACAATCCCCTCATTTCCTGGAGACAGGGAGCTCTTCAGGGGTGGTCAGAGGAGTGTTCAGGTAGGTGTGTGGGAGTTTCCATCGGTGCCACATCGGTGGAGAGTCCAGACCAGGTTTCCACTGTGCGCATTCCCCCAGAATATGCCGATTTGGCTATCGCTTTTAGTAAGAAGAAAGCGACCAAATTACCACCTCATCGACGGTGGGATTGCGTGATAAACCTCCAGGAGAACGCTGCACTTCCCAGGAGTCATGTGTACCCATTGTCACAGGAGGAGACGTTGGCTATGGAGACATATGTCACGGAAACTCTGAGACAGGGGTTCATTCGGCCCTCCATGTCACCCGCCTCCTCGAGTTTCTTTTTTGTGAGAAAGAAGGAGGGAGGTCTGCGTCCGTGCATTGATTATCGAGGTCTAAATTCAATCACAGTGGGATTTAGTTATCCGCTACCTCTCATCGCTACGGCGGTGGAATCATTCCACGGAGCACGTTTTTTCACAAAACTGGACCTCAGGAGCGCGTATAATCTGGTGCGTATTCGGGGAGGAGACGAGTGGAAAACAGCGTTTAGTACCACATCAGGCCACTATGAGTACCTCGTCATGCCGTATGGGTTGAAGAATGCTCCAGCCGTCTTCCAATCCTTTGTAGATGAGATTCTCAGGGACTTTCACGGGCAGGGTGTGGTAGTGTATATTGATGACATCTTGATCTATTCTGCCACACGCGCCGCGCATGTCTCCCTGGTGCGCAGGGTCCTTGGGCGGCTGCTGGAGCATGACCTATACGTCAAGGCTGAGAAATGTGTGTTCTCCAAACAAGCCGTTTCCTTCCTGGGTTATCGCATTTCCACCTCAGGGGTGGTGATGGAGAGTGACCGCGTTAACGCCGTGCGTAATTGGCCGACTCCGACCACGGTAAAGGAGGTGCAGCGGTTTTTAGGGTTTGCCAATTACTACCGGAGGTTTATCCGGGGTTTTGGTCAAGTGGCGGCACCCATTACCTCACTGCTAAAGGGAGGGCCGGTGCGTCTACAGTGGTCGGCCGAGGCAGAGGGAGCTTTCAACCAGTTGAAGGCACGGTTTACTGAGGCTCCCGTGTTGGCGCATCCGGACCCTTCATTAGCGTTCATAGTGGAGGTGGATGCGTCCGAGGCTGGTGTTGGAGCCGTGCTATCACAGCGCTCGGGCACGCCACCGAAGCTCCGTCCCTGTGCTTTCTTTTCTAAGAAGCTGGGTCCGGCGGAGCGGAACTATGATGTGGGGGACAGGGAGCTACTAGCTATGGTAAAAGCCCTGAAGGTGTGGAGACACTGGCTTGAGGGGGCTAAGTACCCTTTTCTCATCTGGACTGACCACCGCAATCTGGAGTATATCCGAGAGGCGAGGAGACTGAATCCGCGTCAGGCGAGGTGGGCCATGTTCTTTACTCGTTTTAGATTCACGATCTCTTACCGACCAGGTTCCCTCAACACTAAGGCCGACGCGCTGTCTCGTCTCTATGACACGGATGACCGGCCCATCGATCCGACTCCCATCCTTCCCGCCTCTTGTCTGGTGGCCCCGGTGGTATGGGAGGTGGACGCGGACATCGAGCGGGCGTTGAGGGTAGAACCTGTGCCGTCCCAGTGTCCGACTGGCCTTAAGTACGTACCGCTTGGTGTCCGTGATCGATTGATTCGGTGGGCTCACACACTACCTTCTTCGGGTCATCCGGGGATGGAGAGGACAGTGCGGGGTCTTAGAGGGAAATACTGGTGGCCCACCTTGGCTAAGGACGTGAGACTCTATGTCTCCTCCTGCTCGGTATGCGCTCAGAGTAAGGCTCCTAGGCACCTACCGAGAGGGAAGTTACAACCCCTTCCGGTTCCACAACGGCCATGGTCTCATCTCTCGGTAGATTTTTTGACTGATCTTCCTCCATCTCAGGGGAACACTACCATTCTGGTCGTTGTGGATCGGTTCTCTAAGTCCTGTCGTCTCCTCCCATTGCCTGGTCTCCCTACGGCCCTACAGACTGCGGAGGCTCTATTTACCCACGTCTTCCGGCATTACGGGGTGCCGGAGGACATCGTATCTGATCGAGGTCCCCAGTTCACGTCCCGAGTGTGGAGGTCGTTTATGGAGCGTCTGGGGGTCTCGGTCAGCCTCACCTCTGGGTATCACCCCGAAAGTAATGGGCAGGTGGAAAGAGTGAACCAGGAAGTGGGTAGGTTTCTGAGGTCGTATTGCCAGGACCGGCCAGGAGAATGGGCGAGGTACGTCCCGTGGGCGGAGTTGGCTCAGAACTCACTCCGCCACTCATCAACGAACATGTCGCCCTTCGAATGTGTACTGGGGTACCAGCCGGTCCTGGCTCCGTGGCATCAGAGCCAGACCGACGCTCCTGCGGTGGAGGAGTGGGTACAGCGCTCTAGAGAGACCTGGTGAGCGGTCCAGGACTCTCTCAGGCAGGCCAGTGAACGGCAGAAGAGGAGCGCTGACCGCCACCGCAGTGAGGCCCCTGTGTTCGCACCAGGGGACAGGGTCTGGCTCTCGGCCCGAAACCTGCCCCTCCGCCTGCCCTGCCGGAAGCTGGGGCCGCAGTGTGTGGGGCCATTTAAAGTCCTGAGGAGGATAAACGAGGTGTGTTATAGGTTACAACTTCCCTCTTACTATCGTATTAACCCCTCGTTTCATGTGTCTCTCCTCAGGCCGGTGGTAGCTGGTCCCCTGCAGGAAGGTGAGGTACCGGGGGTCCCTCCTCCCCCTCTCGACATCGAGGGGTCCCCGGCGTATAGGATACGAGCCATTCTGGACTCAAGACGCCGGGTGAGGGGCCTGCAGTACCTCGTGGACTGGGAGGGGTACGGTCCGGAGGAGAGATGCTGGGTACCGGTGGGGGACATTTTGGATCCGTCCCTCTTGAGGGACTTTCACCGCCTCCATCCGGATCGCCCTGCTCCTCGCCCTCCGGGTCGTCCTCGAGGCCGGGGTCGGCGCGCTGCGGGAGCCGCGCGTCGGGAGGGGGGTACTGTTACGAATCCCGCCGAGGATGGTGCCTCTTCCCGTTCGGGCGGCGCTCGGCGGTCGTCGTCTCCGGTCTACTAGCTGCCACCGATCCCTTTTTCTGTTTTCTTTTGAGTTTGTCTAATTGGTATCACCTGTTTTGTGTTTAGGGTAGGGGGTTATTTAAACCCAGTTGGCCCGCCGACTTTTGTGCGGGCTTGTTTTTCTGTTTGTGTTGGTGGTGTTTCGTATAGTGGATTTCAGTCCTATTCATGTTGGACAGTATTTTGATGCGCCCGTTGTTTGTGTGGCGTCGCCGTTTATGTGATTATTTCTGGGTGAAATAATAAATCCACTCGATTGAGATTACCCTGCTCTCTGCACCTGACTCTTTCATGTCCACCATTGGAACTGTTACAGATTGACAATAAATTGCCGTTTCAAAAATCCCATGAGCTAGTTAAGATGCTGAGATTTAAGGTAGGCTTCTTTTTTATATAGATATATATATATCTTGTCTCTCCCTAAACAGCAGGAAACAGATTGTGACCATGATGACACCGTTTATCGGGAAATGCAGCAGCCGCTACTCTTAAACCTTTGGATGGCGTCTTGCGTAGCACCCTTCGCTTTATCACGCGACAGTTTTAATACGCATCGCTGCATCCTGTATAAAAAGATTGGCTGGTCCTCATTAAAGTCCCGTAGATCACTTCACTATTCCCCTTTTTGTTTACAAAGCTCTACTACACAAGCTTTCGACTTACCGAACTTTGTTGTTAAAGTATAAAAACATGAGATACCAAACCCGTTCACAGTGTTGGTTAACTCTTGAGGTTCCTCGGGTTTCCACCAAACTAGGTAAATCCGCTTTTAGTTTTATTGCGACCCACTGCTGGAACAATTTACAGATCTCATGCGAATTGAATGTTCCGGTGCCGCTCGGGAAGTTTAGAGTGTCGATTGAGGACCTAGTAGCTGAGAAATGTAACTGTTGTTTTTGCTTTTTGAGTATTTTAACATGGGTAGTTTTAAATGTGTAAATTGCATTTCAATGTGTATTGTGTATACAGGGCTCACCTGGAAATGAAACCCTCCTCTGTCTCAGGGTTGATTTCCTGTCTCAGGGTTGATTTCCTGTCTCAGGGTTGATTTCCTGTCTCAGGGTTGATTTCCTGTCTCAGGGTTGATTTCCTGGTCAAATAAAGCAATACAAAAAGGAATGTTTTGGTCATCTGTGTCACGTTCCTGACCTATTTATGTTAGTTTGGTATGTGTGTTAGTTGGTCAGGACGTGAGGTTGGGTGGGCATTCTATGTTTTCTGTTTCTGTGTTGGTTTTGGGTTGCCTGGTATGGCTCTTAATTAGAGGCAGGTGTTTGGCGTTCCTCTAATTAAGAGTCATATTTAGGTAGGCGTTGTCACAGTGTTCGTTGTGGGTGATTGTCTTCCGTGTCTGTGTAATTGTTTGCACCATAAGGGACTGTTACGGTTTGTTCGGTTTGTGTAGTCTAATTGTCCTATTCGTGCGTTCTTCTTGTTTTATGTAAGTTCGTCGTATAGGTCTGTCTACACCGTTTGTTGTTTTGTTAGTTTAGTTAAGTTCGTGTTTTCGTTAAATAAATATGTGTTCAAACTCCACTGCGCCTTGGTTCGATCAATACTCCTCCTTTTCGGAAGAAGAGGAGGAGGACCGCCGTTACAATCTGTATCAAGTAGGTCAATCATTTCAGACCCCACTGTTTTTAATTGGCTCTAATGGCCATAGACATTTACCAGTCACAGATTGTCCCTTTAATGGCCATAGACATTTACCAGTCACAGATTGTCCCTCTAATGGCCATTGACATTTACCAGTCACAGATTGTCCCTCTAATGGCCATAGACATTTACCAGTCACAGATTGTCCCTCTAATGGCCATAGACATTTACCAGTCACAGATTGTCCCTCTAATGGCCATTGACATTTACCAGTCACAGATTGTCCCTCTAGTGGCCATAGACATTTACCAGTCACAGATTGTCCCTCTAGTGGCCATAGACATTTACCAGTCACAGATTGTCCCTCTAATGGCCATAGACATTTACCAGTCACAGATTGTCCCTTTAATGGCCATAGACATTTACCAGTCACAGATTGTCCCTTTAATGGCCATAGACATTTACCAGTCACAGATTGTCCCTCTAGTGGCCATAGACATTTACCCGTCACAGATTGTCCCTTTAATGGCCATAGACATTTACCAGTCACAGATTGTCCCTCTAATTGCCATAGACATTTACCAGTCACAGATTGTCCCTCTAATGGCCATAGACATTTACCAGTCACAGATTGTCCCTCTAATGGCCATAGACATTTACCAGTCACAGATTGTCCCTCTAATGGCCATAGACATTTACCAGTCACAGATTGTCCCTCTAATGGCCATAGACATTTACCAGTCACAGATTGTCCCTTTAATGGCCATAGACATTTACCAGTCACAGATTGTCCCTCTAGTGGCCATAGACATTTACCAGTCACAGATTGTCCCTTTAATGGCCATAGACATTTACCAGTCACAGATTGTCCCTCTAATTGCCATAGACATTTACCAGTCACAGATTGTCCCTGTAATGGCCATAGACATTTACCAGTCACAGATTGTCCCTTTAATGGCCATAGACATTTACCAGTCACAGATTGTCCCTTTAATGGCCATAGACATTTACCAGTCACAGATTGTCCCTCTAGTGGCCATAGACATTTACCAGTCACAGATTGTCCCTCTAGTGGCCATAGACATTTACCAGTCACAGATTGTCCCTCTAGTGGCCATAGACATTTACCAGTCACAGATTGTCCCTCTAGTGGCCATAGACATTTACCAGTCACAGATTGCCCCTCTAGTGGCCATAGACATTTACCAGTCACAGATTGCCCCTCTAGTGGCCATAGACATTTACCAGTCACAGATTGTCCCTCTAGTGGCCATAGACATTTACCAGTCACAGATTGTCCCTTTAATGGCCATAGACATTTACCAATCACAGATTGTCCATCTAATGGCCATAGACATTTACCAGTCACAGATTGTCCCTCTAATGGCCATAGACATGTAAAGTTACAGACTGGGATCTGGCATTGATGATGTTTCGATTAGTAAATGACAACTACTGTAGATATGCTGATAGAGGGCTCTTTATTACAGCTAATCACCATTACATATTTCACATTTGATTAATTCACTATATATGTAATACTATGGCATAACCTGATATCTTCAAAAGGCAAGAATAGAATACAATACAATAGTTTAGAATAGAATGCTTTAGAATATAATACTTTAGAATATAATATTTTACAGTATAATAGTTTAGAATATAATATAATAGTTTAGAATATAATACTTTGGAATACAATATTTTAGAATATAATAGTTTAGAATAGCATACAGCAGAAGACAACAGCATATACTATAATAGTTTAGAATAGAATACTTTACAGTAGAATATAATAGTTTAGAATATAATATAATAGTTCAGAATATAATATAATAGCTTAGAATATAATAGTTTATAATAAAATAGTAAAGAATATAATAGTTTAGAATATAATAGTTTAGAATATAATATAATAGTTTAGAATATAATATAATAGTTTAGAATATAATAGTTTAGAATATAATAGTTTATAATATAATATAATAGTTTATAATATAATATAATAGTTTATAATATAATATAATAATTTAGAATATAATATAATAGTTTAGAATATAATATAATAAAATAGGAATGTGTTGGTAGTCGGTATGAGACAAACAGGCAGCTTTTCTCAGCCAGTCGAAATCATGAATCAGCATCATTTGTCTGGATACAAAGAACTATGAACAGAAAACTGGTCAAAAAAAATGAAGGGTAGCTAGTTTGCAGTGTTTTCAGCTTGGTCCAACAACGTTTGTAGTGATTGTGTTCGCTGTGTCGGCTAGCTCCTCCGTCCTGAAGATAGAGCACGTTTTCTCCCGGGTGGCGCAGTGGTCTAGGGCACTGCATCGCAGTGCTAGCTGCGCCACCAGAGTCTCTGGGTTCGCGCCCAGGCTGGGCTGGGTTCGCGCCCAGGCTCTGTCGCAGCCGGCCGCAACCGGGAGGTCCGTGGGGCGACGCACAATTGGCATAGCGTCGTCCGGGTTAGGGAGGGTTTGGCCGGTAGGGATATCCTTGTCTCAGTATGTAAAATGTAATAAAATGTATGCACTCTACTGTAAGTCGCTCTGGATAAGAGCGTCTGCTAAATGACTAAAATGTAATGTAAAATGTTTTCTATGTCATGTCTCTTTAGCTCACTGGATGTATTATGTATGTATCCAAGTACATGTCACTAGAAAACAGCTTAAACAAATGCAAATGCGGCTACTTTGTTGTTATTCTGGCTGAACTGTTTGATGTGACTGTAAGTCAGCTGTAGTTGGCTAGCTAGCAAGCAAGGGATAAGAACGTTGCCAGCCAGTATGGCAATGGAACATTTAGAATGAATGACTGGGTCGTGTCTCTGGCAACGGAACATTTAGAAAGAATGACTGGGTTGAGTCTCTGGCAACCGAACCAATAGAACGATCGACTGGGTTGAGTCTCTGGCAACCGAACCAATAGAACGATCGCCTGGGTTGAGTCTCTGGCAACCGAACCAATAGAACGATCGACTGGGTTGAGTCTCTGGCAACCGAACCAATAGAACGATCGACTGGGTTGAGTCTCTGGCAACCGAACCAATAGAACGATCGACTGGGTTGAGTCTCTGGCAACCGAACCAATAGAACGAATGACTGGGTTGAGTCTCTGGCAACTGAACCAATAGAATGATCGACTGGGTTGAGTCTCTGGCAACCGAACCAATAGAACGATCGAC
The DNA here is from genome assembly GCF_016432855.1 of Salvelinus namaycush. NCBI lineage: Eukaryota > Metazoa > Chordata > Actinopteri > Salmoniformes > Salmonidae > Salvelinus > Salvelinus namaycush. The sequence continues at coordinate 60,540 of NW_024058194.1, forward strand.
TGGGTTGAGTCTCTGGCAACTGAACCAATAGAACGAACGACTGGGTTGTGTCTCTGGCAACTGAACCAATAGAACGAACGACTGGGTTGTGTCTCTGGCAACCGAACCAATAGAACGATCGACTGGGTGGAGTCTCTGGCAACCGAACCAATAGAACGATCGACTGGGTTGAGTCTCTGGCAACCGAACCAATAGAAAGATCGACTGGGTTGTGTCTCTGGCAACCGAACCAATAGAACGATCGACTGGGTTGAGTCTCTGGCAACCGAACCAATAGAACGAACGACTGGGTTGTGTCTCTGGCAACCGAACCAATAGAACGATCGACTGGGTTGTGTCTCTGGCAACCGAACCAATAGAACGATCGACTGGGTTGTGTCTCTGGCAACCGAACCAATAAAACGATCGACTGGGTTGAGTCTCTGGCAACCGAACCAATAGAACGATCGACTGGGTTGTGTCTCTGGCAACCGAACCAATAGAACGAACGACTGGGTTGAGTCTCTGGCAACCGAACCAATAGAATGATCGACTGGGTTGAGTCTCTGGCAACCGAACCAATAGAACGGACGACTGGGTCGCGGCTCTGGCAACCGAACCAATAGAACGATCGACTGGGTTGAGTCTCTGGCAACCGAACCAATAGAACGATCGACTGGGTTGAGTCTCTGGCAACCGAACCAATAGAACGATCGACTGGGTTGTGTCTCTGGCAACCGAACCAATAGAACGAACGACTGGGTTGAGTCTCTGGCAACCGAACCAATAGAATGATCGACTGGGTTGAGTCTCTGGCAACCGAACCAATAGAACGGACGACTGGGTCGCGGCTCTGGCAACCGAACCAATAGAACGATCGACTGGGTTGAGTCTCTGGCAACCGAACCAATAGAACGATCGACTGGGTTGAGTCTCTGGCAACTGAACATTTAGAACAAACGACTGGGTTGAGTCTCTGGCAACCGAACCAATAGAACGATCGACTGGGTTGAGTCTCTGGCAACCGAACCAATAGAACGAATGACTGGGTTGAGTCTCTGGCAACCGAACCAATAGAACGAATGACTGGGTTGAGTCTCTGGCAACCGAACCAATAGAACGATCGACTGGGTTGAGTCTCTGGCAACCGAACCAATAGAACGATCGACTGGGTTGAGTCTCTGGCAACCGAACCAATAGAACGAACGACTGGGTTGTGTCTCTGGCAACCGAACCAATAGAACGAACGACTGGGTTGTGTCTCTGGCAACCGAACCAATAGAACGAACGACTGGGTTGTGTCTCTGGCAACCGAACCAATAGAATGATCGACTGGGTTGTGTCTCTGGCAACCGAACCAATAGAACGATCGACTGGGTTGAGTCTCTGGCAACCGAACCAATAGAACGATCCACCGGCCGGCTTGGGTAGCAACCCTAGATTTGTTTCTGGACTATATTTTGTGGAAGGAGGAAATAGTATGAATAAATTCTTAAAAATAATATTTTTTTAATGAAAATATGTAAATCATTATTTGAATATTTTGGCAACCCGTTGTATAAAAATTATAATGCCCTCGAAACCGGTGTTTGGAGGATATATTGGCACAGTTTGCAACAATCAATATATCTTCCAAACACCGACTTCTCGGGCATTATCACTGAAATACAACATAATGCAATAGTTTAGACTGGTATCTTCCTAGTTAGATAGGAATTACACTATTTATATATCTATCAAATGACTTGACCTTGCACTAGCTACAGGGCTGTGCATGTATGTGGTTCAGTCGGTATCCAGAGAGAGGAGATGAATGAGTCATAGCAGCAGCCTGCCTTCTGCAGTGTGTGTGTCAAATCAAATCCCATTTTATTTTATGCTTTGTAAAACAACAAGTGCAGACTAACAGTGACATTCTTACTTACATGTCCTGTGCCAACAATGCAGAGTTAAGATACAGCTAAAACATTGAAGGAGTGACATGAGGAATAAATTAAATACACAGTAAAAAAATGAATACAAATAAAGGGCAAAAGAAGTAGCGAGTCGATGAGGTACGAGGTTGAGGTTATTGCGGTTACTGAGGTACAAGGTTATTGAGGTTATTAAGGTACAAGGTTATTGGGGTTATTAAGGTACAAGGTAATTGAGGTTATTAAGGTACAAGGTTATTGAGGTTACTGAGGTACAAGGTTATTGAGGTTATTAAGGTACAAGGTTATTGGGGTTATTAAGGTACAAGGTTATTGAGGTTATTGAGGTACGAGGTTATAGAGGTTATTGAGGTACGAGGTTGAGGTTATTGCGGTTACTGAGGTACAAGGTTATTGAGGTTATTAAGGTACAAGGTTATTGGGGTTATTAAGGTACAAGGTAATTGAGGTTATTAAGGTACAAGGTTATTGAGGTTACTGAGGTACAAGGTTATTGAGGTTATTGAGGTACGAGGTTATAGAGGTTATTGAGGTACGAGGTTATAGAGGTTATAGAGGTTATTGAGGTACGAGGTTATAGAGGTTATAGAGGTTATTGAGGTACGAGGTTATAGAGGTTATTGAGGCACGAGGTTATAGAGGTTATAGAGGTTATTGAGGTACGAGGTTATAGAGGTTATTGAGGTACGAGGTTATAGAGGTTATAGAGGTTATTGAGGTACGAGGTTATAGAGGTTATAGAGGTTATTGAGGTACGAGGTTATAGAGGTTATTGAGGCACGAGGTTATAGAGGTTATAGAGGTTATTGAGGTACGAGGTTATTGAGGTTATTGAGGTACAAGGTTATTGAGGTTATTGAGGTACGGGGTTATAGAGGTTATTGAGGTACGAGGTTATAGAGGTTATTGAGGTACGAGGTTATTGAGGTACGAGGTTATTGAGGTTATAGAGGTTATAGAGGTTATTGAGGTACGAGGTTATTGAGGTTATTGAGGTACAAGGTTATTGAGGTTATTGAGGTACGGGGTTATAGAGGTTATTGAGGTACGAGGTTATAGAGGTTATTGAGGTACGAGGTTATTGAGGTACGAGGTTATTGAGGTTATAGAGGTTATAGAGGTTATTGAGGTACGAGGTTATTGAGGTTATTGAGGTACAAGGTTATTGAGGTTATTGAGGTACGGGGTTATAGAGGTTATTGAGGTACGAGGTTATAGAGGTTATTGAGGTACGAGGTTATTGAGGTACAAGGTTATTGAGGTTATAGAGGTTATAGAGGTTATTGAGGTACGAGGTTATAGAGGTACGAGGTTATAGAGGTTATTGAGGTACGAGGTTATAGAGGTTATTGAGGTACGAGGTTATTGAGGTACGGGGTTATAGAGGTTATTGAGGTTATTGAGGTACACGGTTATTGAGGTTATTAAGGTACAAGGTTATAGAGGTTATAGAGGTTATTGAGGTACGGGGTTATAGAGGTTATTGAGGTACAAGGTTATAGAGGTTATTGAGGTACGAGGTTATAGAGGTTATTGAGGTACGGGGTTATAGAGGTTATAGAGGTTATTGAGGTACGAGGTTATTGAGGTTATTGAGGTACGAGGTTATAGAGGTTATTAAGGTACGAGGTTATAGAGGTTATTGAGGTACGAGGTTATAGAGGTTATTGAGGTACGAGGTTATTGAGGTTATTGAGGTACGAGGTTATTGAGGTTATTGAGGTACGAGGTTATAGAGGTTATAGAGGTTATTGAGGTACGAGGTTATAGAGGTTATTGAGGTACGGGGTTATAGAGGTTATAGAGGTTATTGAGGTACGAGGTTATTGAGGTTATTAAGGTACGAGGTTATAGAGGTTATTAAGGTACGAGGTTATAGAGGTTATTGAGGTACGAGGTAATAGAGGTTATTGAGGTACGAGT
>NW_024058195.1:0-2500 GCF_016432855.1 Salvelinus namaycush
GGAGTCGGGTTCAGATCCCGAATCCGGAGTGGCGGAGATGGGCGCCGCGAGGCGTCCAGTGCGGTAACGCGAACGATCCCGGAGAAGCTGGCAGGAGCCCCGGGGAGAGTTCTCTTTTCTTTGTGAAGGGCAGGGCGCCCTGGAATGGGTTCGCCCCGAGAGAGGGGCCCAAGCCCTGGAAAGCGTCGCGGTTCCGGCGGCGTCCGGTGAGCTCTCGCTGGCCCTTGAAAATCCGGGGAGATGGTGTAAATCTCGCGCCGGGCCGTACCCATATCCGCAGCAGGTCTCCAAGGTGAACAGCCTCTGGCATGTTAGAACAATGTATGTAAGGGAAGTCGGCAAGTCAGATCCGTAACTTCGGGATAAGGATTGGCTCTAAGGGCTGGGTCGGTCGGGCTGAGGTGCGAAGCGTGGCTGGGCTCGAGCCGCGGCTGGGGGAGCAGTTGCTCCGCCGCCCTCCTGTCGCCACCGTTGGAAGTTTGTCGTGTGGCCCATCATGGGGGCTCTCATTGGCGGTCTCGCAAGGGGCCGTTTGTGGGGGTTCATTGTGGTGGTGTCCTGCGGCAGGCCTAAGGCGGACCGGCGATGGGTTGGGTTAGGCGGTTGGCAGCGGCGACTCTGGACGCGTGCCGGGCCCTTCTCGCGGATCTCCCCAGCTACGCTACTTTAGCCCCGGACTGGGAGCGGTCCCAACGGGGTGTTCCAATGTTACATTTGTCCCTTAAGGAAGGGATTAAATAATAATGGCCTCAGAGAGAGCTAACAGAGAGAAGAAGGAAGGCGGCGAGATCTATTTGGGATTGTATTGCCTCGCCCCCCGTTGGGGGCCCCTTCTAGAATTACTCTGTGTTGCTAATCTGAGGTGGCGTTCAGCCGCATCACGCTAACTGGGGCGGGGGAGAAAAGTGGAGGTGAGGTCGAAGAAGGCCTGCAGATGGAAGGGCCCTCCCAACTTCTACCCCGTGTGACACCCGTAAAAAGGTGACCCCAGTGGCGTAACAAGGACGATAGTAGTTCCCAAGCATACAGGGAAGTAACATGCTAAGTTGAGCGCCTCTCGTTAAAATCCACTCCAATCGGGGTAGCACGGTGAGGTAGGAGGGACCCTCTTAGGGCCCCTTCAGCCCCTACCCGTGTGATACCTGATTGGGGTGGTAAAAATCTGAAATTTGGTGCGGAGTCCGGACCGCGTGGGTTCAGGATCGTTATCGCAGCGCGGGAACAATACTAGGGTAAGGCTGGTTTCCAGCGGGGGTCCGGCTATCTCCGCAGCGCCCCTCGGGGTGTAGAGGGGGATGGCAGGGGCTGACCAATGGGAATCAGTACCTGGCCTCAGGCGTGCCTGAGTGCGGGTCAGCGCATGCGAGTGCGTTTGGCGCACCCAATGTTCAGAGCCACGGGGCGGTGGCGGGTCGGGGACCCAGCGGGGAAGGGACGCCGAATTGCAGGTATGCGAACTTGGCAGGCTAGGAAGAGTTGATTAGAGAGGGGCCTGGTAACAGGGCCCCTCAGCCCCGATTCTTACGACATCTGGCAGGTTGGTTTTGATCGTGGGTCGGTCAAACTGTCTCGTAAAAGGTTGGAAAAAGGAGGGTAGGGTAAGGGTCTACATGCTAGCACATGTGGGAACCGCCGTGCCTTATCCTGAAGTACGCTGAGGCAGGGCGATCGGATTCCACAGTTGGTATCGGCTGCGCTTGGTCCGAACTACGGGGATGTGGTTATCGCAGAGAGTGGGCGGAGTATCGACTTGACGACGCTTTAATCCATGGGCCCCGGGGGACAGTCAAGTCGCGGTATAGGGCGGTGGACCCTGGCGGGACAGGACCGTGAGGTAAGGGAGCGACCCCTACGAGGTGGGCCGCTTCAATCCCCTACCGGTGAGACATCCGTCGGGGGCCAAATCAAACTGTCTCAAAGGGCGGATGCGGGAGGGTGAAGTAAGGTCTGCATGCTAGTACATGTGGGAACCGCTTTGCCTTATCCTGTAGTACGCCTGGGGCAGGGCGATCGGTCTCAACGAGAGGCCGGGGCTGCGCCAGGACTGAACTGCGGGGACTGAGGGTTGTCATCGTTGAGAGTGGACGTGGAAGTCGGCTCGAGGCGGTGGTGATTCATGGGCCCCGTAGGGATGACACGGTGCAGTGCAGGTGATGGCCCTTGGCGGGTTAGTGCCGGGAGGTAAGGGAGCGACCCTCTAGGGGGCCGCTTCAGCCCCTCCCGGTGCGACATCTGTCAGGGGCAGATCAAACGGTCCCGGGCGGGCTGGTGAAGGAGGGTAGGGTAAGGGTCCACATGTTAACGCATGTGATAACCGCCATGCCTCATCCTGAATAGTCCATCTGGGGCAGGGCGATCGGATTCCACAGTTGGTATCGGCTGCGCTTGGTCCGAACTACGGGGATGTGGTTATCGCAGAGAGTGGGCGGAGTATCGACTTGACGACGCTTTAATCCATGGGCCCCGGGGGACAGTCAAGTCGCGGTATAGGGCGGTGGAC
>NW_024058195.1:7500-25000 GCF_016432855.1 Salvelinus namaycush
CCCGGCATAGTATTTAATGTGTATACCCCTGAAATCCTATGCAATTACCCACAAAATTGTATCCCAGTCAAAGTGCCTCTAGCCCGGCATAGTATTTAATGTGTATAGCCCTGAAATCCTATGCAATTACCATCATAATTTTATCCCAGTCAAAGTGCCTCTTGCCCGGCATAGTATTTAATGTGTATACCCCTGAAATCCTATGCAATTACCATCATAATTTTATCCCAGCTTACCCTATCCAATGTCGCCATCATGTGGACAAATCCAGATGGTGCGGGAATTTTTAAAATTGTATCCCAGTCAAAGTGCCTCTAGCCCGGCATAGTATTTAATGTGTATAGCCCTGAAATCCTATGCAATTACCATCATAATTTTATCCCAGTCAAAGTGCCTCTTGCCCGGCATAGTATTTAATGTGTATACCCCTGAAATCCTATGCAATTACCATCATAATTTTATCCCAGCTTACCCTATCCAATGTCGCCATCATGTGGACAAATCCAGATGGTGCGGGAATTTTTAAAATTGTATCCCAGTCAAAGTGCCTCTAGCCCGGCATAGTATTTAATGTGTATAGCCCTGAAATCCTATGCAATTACCACTCTATGGCACTTATGGAAGTGCCAAGTGCCAAATGCCAAGTGCCAAATCCCAAGTGCCAAGTGCCACAGGGCTCCAGGGGGGCAGTGCACACCTAATGTTACCCCGGTCAGAGTGCCTCTTGCCCGGCATAGTATTTAATGTGTGTAGCCCTTTATTCTTTAAAAATGACCCAGTCAGGGGTCTGGCACCTATGGCACTTATGAAAGGTTTAAAGTGCCAAGTGCCAAGTGCCAAGTGCCACAGGGCTCCAGGGGGGCAGTGCACACCTAATGTTACCCCTCAGAGTGCCTCTTGCCCGGCATAGTATTTAATGTGTGTAGCCCTTTATTCTTTAAAAATGACCCAGTCAGGGGTCTGGCACCTATGGCACTTATGAAAGGTTTAAAGTGCCAAGTGCCAAGTGCCAAGTGCCACAGGGCTCCAGGGGGGCAGTGCACACCTAATGTTACCCCGGTCAGAGTGCCTCTTGCCCGGCATAGTATTTAATGTGTGTAGCCCTTTATTCTTTAAAAATGACCCAGTCAGGGGTCTGGCACCTATGGCACTTATGAAAGGTTTAAAGTGCCAAGTGCCAAGTGCCAAGTGCCACAGGGCTCCAGGGGGGCAGTGCACACCTAATGTTACCCCGGTCAGAGTGCCTCTTGCCCGGCATAGTATTTAATGTGTGTAGCCCTTTATTCTTTAAAAATGACCCAGTCAGGGGTCTGGCACCTATGGCACTTATGAAAGGTTTAAAGTGCCAAGTGCCAAGTGCCAAGTGCCACAGGGCTCCAGGGGGGCAGTGCACACCTAATGTTACCCCGGTCAGAGTGCCTCTTGCCCGGCATAGTATTTAATGTGTGTAGCCCTTTATTCTTTAAAAATGACCCAGTCAGGGGTCTGGCACCTATGGCACTTATGAAAGGTTTAAAGTGCCAAGTGCCAAGTGCCAAGTGCCACAGGGCTCCAGGGGGGCAGTGCACACCTAATGTTACCCCGGTCAGAGTGCCTCTTGCCCGGCATAGTATTTAATGTGTGTAGCCCTTTATTCTTTAAAAATGACCCAGTCAGGGGTCTGGCACCTATGGCACTTATGAAAGGTTTAAAGTGCCAAGTGCCAAGTGCCAAGTGCCACAGGGCTCCAGGGGGGCAGTGCACACCTAATGTTACCCCGGTCAGAGTGCCTCTTGCCCGGCATAGTATTTAATGTGTGTAGCCCTTTATTCTTTAAAAATGACCCAGTCAGGGGTCTGGCACCTATGGCACTTATGAAAGGTTTAAAGTGCCAAGTGCCAAGTGCCAAGTGCCACAGGGCTCCAGGGGGGCAGTGCACACCTAATGTTACCCCGGTCAGAGTGCCTCTTGCCCGGCATAGTATTTAATGTGTGTAGCCCTTTATTCTTTAAAAATGACCCAGTCAGGGGTCTGGCACCTATGGCACTTATGAAAGGTTTAAAGTGCCAAGTGCCAAGTGCCAAGTGCCACAGGGCTCCAGGGGGGCAGTGCACACCTAATGTTACCCCGGTCAGAGTGCCTCTTGCCCGGCATAGTATTTAATGTGTGTAGCCCTTTATTCTTTAAAAATGACCCAGTCAGGGGTCTGGCACCTATGGCACTTATGAAAGGTTTAAAGTGCCAAGTGCCAAGTGCCAAGTGCCACAGGGCTCCAGGGGGGCAGTGCACACCTAATGTTACCCCGGTCAGAGTGCCTCTTGCCCGGCATAGTATTTAATGTGTGTAGCCCTTTATTCTTTAAAAATGACCCAGTCAGGGGTCTGGCACCTATGGCACTTATGAAAGGTTTAAAGTGCCAAGTGCCAAGTGCCAAGTGCCACAGGGCTCCAGGGGGCAGTGCACACCTAATGTTACCCGGTCAGAGTGCCTCTTGCCCGGCATAGTATTTAATGTGTGTAGCCCTTTATTCTTTAAAAATGACCCAGTCAGGGGTCTGGCACCTATGGCACTTATGAAAGGTTTAAAGTGCCAAGTGCCAAGTGCCAAGTGCCACAGGGCTCCAGGGGGGCAGTGCACACCTAATGTTACCCCGGTCAGAGTGCCTCTTGCCCGGCATAGTATTTAATGTGTGTAGCCCTTTATTCTTTAAAAATGACCCAGTCAGGGGTCTGGCACCTATGGCACTTATGAAAGGTTTAAAGTGCCAAGTGCCAAGTGCCAAGTGCCACAGGGCTCCAGGGGGGCAGTGCACACCTAATGTTACCCCGGTCAGAGTGCCTCTTGCCCGGCATAGTATTTAATGTGTGTAGCCCTTTATTCTTTAAAAATGACCCAGTCAGGGGTCTGGCACCTATGGCACTTATGAAAGGTTTAAAGTGCCAAGTGCCAAGTGCCAAGTGCCACAGGGCTCCAGGGGGCAGTGCACACCTAATGTTACCCCGGTCAGAGTGCCTCTTGCCCGGCATAGTATTTAATGTGTGTAGCCCTTTATTCTTTAAAAATGACCCAGTCAGGGGTCTGGCACCTATGGCACTTATGAAAGGTTTAAAGTGCCAAGTGCCAAGTGCCAAGTGCCACAGGGCTCCAGGGGGCAGTGCACACCTAATGTTACCCCGGTCAGAGTGCCTCTTGCCCGGCATAGTATTTAATGTGTGTAGCCCTTTATTCTTTAAAATGACCCAGTCAGGGGTCTGGCACCTATGGCACTTATGAAAGGTTTAAAGTGCCAAGTGCCAAGTGCCAAGTGCCACAGGGCTCCAGGGGGCAGTGCACACCTAATGTTACCCCGGTCAGAGTGCCTCTTGCCCGGCATAGTATTTAATGTGTGTAGCCCTTTATTCTTTAAAAATGACCCAGTCAGGGGTCTGGCACCTATGGCACTTATGAAAGGTTTAAAGTGCCAAGTGCCAAGTGCCAAGTGCCACAGGGCTCCAGGGGGGCAGTGCACACCTAATGTTACCCCGGTCAGAGTGCCTCTTGCCCGGCATAGTATTTAATGTGTGTAGCCCTTTATTCTTTAAAAATGACCCAGTCAGGGGTCTGGCACCTATGGCACTTATGAAAGGTTTAAAGTGCCAAGTGCCAAGTGCCAAGTGCCACAGGGCTCCAGGGGGGCAGTGCACACCTAATGTTACCCCGGTCAGAGTGCCTCTTGCCCGGCATAGTATTTAATGTGTGTAGCCCTTTATTCTTTAAAAATGACCCAGTCAGGGGTCTGGCACCTATGGCACTTATGAAAGGTTTAAAGTGCCAAGTGCCAAGTGCCAAGTGCCACAGGGCTCCAGGGGGGCAGTGCACACCTAATGTTACCCCGGTCAGAGTGCCTCTTGCCCGGCATAGTATTTAATGTGTGTAGCCCTTTATTCTTTAAAATGACCCAGTCAGGGGTCTGGCACCTATGGCACTTATGAAAGGTTTAAAGTGCCAAGTGCCAAGTGCCAAGTGCCACAGGGCTCCAGGGGGGCAGTGCACACCTAATGTTACCCCGGTCAGAGTGCCTCTTGCCCGGCATAGTATTTAATGTGTGTAGCCCTTTATTCTTTAAAAATGACCCAGTCAGGGGTCTGGCACCTATGGCACTTATGAAAGGTTTAAAGTGCCAAGTGCCAAGTGCCAAGTGCCACAGGGCTCCAGGGGGGCAGTGCACACCTAATGTTACCCCGGTCAGAGTGCCTCTTGCCCGGCATAGTATTTAATGTGTGTAGCCCTTTATTCTTTAAAAATGACCCAGTCAGGGGTCTGGCACCTATGGCACTTATGAAAGGTTTAAAGTGCCAAGTGCCAAGTGCCAAGTGCCACAGGGCTCCAGGGGGGCAGTGCACACCTAATGTTACCCCGGTCAGAGTGCCTCTTGCCCGGCATAGTATTTAATGTGTGTAGCCCTTTATTCTTTAAAAATGACCCAGTCAGGGGTCTGGCACCTATGGCACTTATGAAAGGTTTAAAGTGCCAAGTGCCAAGTGCCAAGTGCCACAGGGCTCCAGGGGGGCAGTGCACACCTAATGTTACCCCGGTCAGAGTGCCTCTTGCCCGGCATAGTATTTAATGTGTGTAGCCCTTTATTCTTTAAAATGACCCAGTCAGGGGTCTGGCACCTATGGCACTTATGAAAGGTTTAAAGTGCCAAGTGCCAAGTGCCAAGTGCCACAGGGCTCCAGGGGGGCAGTGCACACCTAATGTTACCCCGGTCAGAGTGCCTCTTGCCCGGCATAGTATTTAATGTGTGTAGCCCTTTATTCTTTAAAAATGACCCAGTCAGGGGTCTGGCACCTATGGCACTTATGAAAGGTTTAAAGTGCCAAGTGCCAAGTGCCAAGTGCCACAGGGCTCCAGGGGGGCAGTGCACACCTAATGTTACCCCGGTCAGAGTGCCTCTTGCCCGGCATAGTATTTAATGTGTGTAGCCCTTTATTCTTTAAAAATGACCCAGTCAGGGGTCTGGCACCTATGGCACTTATGAAAGGTTTAAAGTGCCAAGTGCCAAGTGCCAAGTGCCACAGGGCTCCAGGGGGGCAGTGCACACCTAATGTTACCCCGCGTCAGAGTGCCTCTTGCCGGCATAGTATTTAATGTGTGTAGCCCTTTATCTTTAAAAATGACCCAGTCAGGGGTCTGGCAACTATGGCACTTATGAAAGGTTAAAGTGCCAAGTGCCAAGTGCCAAGGCCACAGGGCTCCAGGGGGCAGTGCAACACCTAATGTTACCCCGGTCAGAGTGCCTCTTGCCCGGCATAGTATTTAATGTGTGTAGCCCTTTATCTTTTAAAAATGACCCAGTCAGGGGTCTGGCACCTATGGCACTTATGAAAGGGTTTAAAGTGCAAGTTGCCACGTGCCAAGTGCCACAGGGCTCCAGGGGGGCAGTGCACACCTAATGTTACCCGGTCAGAGTGCCTCTGCCCGGCATAGTATTTAACTGTTGTGTAGCCCTTTATTCTTAAAATGACCCAGTCAGGGGTCTGGACCTATGGCACTTATGAAAGGTTTAAAGTGGCCAAGTGCCAAGTGCCAAGTGCCACAGGGCTCCAGGGGGGCAGTGCACACCTAATGTTTACCCCGGTCAGAGTGCCTCTTGCCCGGCATAGTATTAATGTGTGTAGCCCTTTATTCTTTAAAATGACCCAAGTCAGGGGTCTGGCACCTATGGCACTTATGAAAAGTTTTAAAGTGCCAAGTGCCAAGTGCCAAGTGCCACAGGGCTCCAGGGGGGCAGTGCACACCTAATGTTACCCCGGTCAGGAGTTGCCTCTTGCCCGGCATAGTATTTAATGTGTGTAGCCCTTTATCTTTAAAAATGACCCAGTCAGGGGTCTGGCACCTATGGCACTTATGAAAGGTTTAAAGTGCCAAGTGCCAAGTGCCAAGTGCCACAGGGCTCCAGGGGGGCAGTGCACACCTAATGTTACCCCGGTCAGAGTGCCTCTTGCCCGGCATAGTAATTAAATGTGTGTAGCCCTTTATTCTTTAAAAATGAACCAGTCAGGGTCTGGCACCTATGGCACTTATGAAAGGTTTTAAAGTGCCAAGTGCCAAGTGCCAAGTGCCACAGGGCTCCAGGGGGGCAGTGCACACCTAATGTTACCCCGGTCAGAGTGCCTCTTGCCCGGCATAGTATTTAATGTGTGTAGCCCTTTATTCTTTAAAAATGACCCAGTCAGGGGTCTGGCACCTATGGCACTTATGAAAGGTTTAAAGTGCCAAGTGCCAAGTGCCAAGTGCCACAGGGCTCCAGGGGGGCAGTGCACACCTAATGTTACCCCGGTCAGAGTGCCTCTTGCCCGGCATAGTATTTAATGTGTGTAGCCCTTTATTCTTTAAAAATGACCCAGTCAGGGGTCTGGCACCTATGGCACTTATGAAAGGTTTAAAGTGCCAAGTGCCAAGTGCCAAGTGCCACAGGGCTCCAGGGGGGCAGTGCACACCTAATGTTACCCCGGTCAGAGTGCCTCTTGCCCGGCATAGTATTTAATGTGTGTAGCCCTTTATTCTTTAAAATGACCCAGTCAGGGGTCTGGCACCTATGGCACTTATGAAAGGTTTAAAGTGCCAAGTGCCAAGTGCCAAGTGCCCCAGGGCTCCAGGGGGGCAGTGCACACCTAATGTTACCCCGGTCAGAGTGCCTCTTGCCCGGCATAGTATTTAATGTGTGTAGCCCTTTATTCTTTAAAATGACCCAGTCAGGGGTCTGGCACCTATGGCACTTATGAAAGGTTTAAAGTGCCAAGTGCCAAGTGCCAAGTGCCACAGGGCTCCAGGGGGGCAGTGCACACATAATGTTACCCCAGTCAGAGGCCTCTTGCCCGGCATAGTATGTAATGTGTATACCCCTGAAATCCTATGCAATTACCCACAAAATTGTATCCCGGTCAAAGTGCCTCTAGCCCGGCATAGTATTTAATGTGTATAGCCCTGAAATCCTAAGTGCTTCTAGCTTACCCTATCCAATGTTGCCATCATGTGGACACTCACAGGTGGTTCGGGAATGATGTTCTAGCCCGGCATAGTATTTCTTGAAATCCTATGCAATTACCATTCCGTTCTAGCCCTGCATAGTATTTCATGAAATCCTATGCAATTACCATTCTATGACACTTATGGAAGTGCCAAGTGGCTCCATGGGCAGTGCACACGTAATTGTATCCAGTCAAAGTGCCTCTAGCCCGGCATAGTATTTAATGTGTATAGCCCTAGGCATTACGGCATTCTGGCATTAACAACGACCTTGTTAGGGTTAGGGTAGGGTTAGGGTAAGGGCATTACGGTATTCTGGCATTCTGGTAAGGGTTAGGCATTACGGCATGGGTTAGGCATTACGGCATGGGTTAGGCATTACGGCATGGGTTAGGGTTAATTATGGTACTTACCTTGTCATTGAAATCCGATCACCTCACCTGGGTCTCGAACCCCGATCTCCTGAGTGATAGTCGGGCGCTCTACACACTGAGCCAAGCACACTCCTGGGAGTAGAGCAGAAACTAGGTTGCCTTGGCCTTTCAAGACCTTCTTTAGGGGGGTAAAATGAGAGCAGTGAGTTCCCGTCACATGGGACTCGAACAGCCTCGAACATGATCGCTGGCTTAGGTCGTTCGGTGCTGTACCACCGCCATCAGTGTCCTGGGAGTTTAGCAGAAACTAGGTTGCCTTGGCCTTTCAAGACCTTCTTTAGGGGGGGTAAAATGAGAGCAATTAGTGTGCCTCACCTGGGTCTCGAACCCCGGTCTCCTGAGTGATAGTCGGGGGCTCTACACACTGAGCCAAGCACACTCATGGGAGTAGAGCAGAAACTAGGTTGCCTTGGCCTTTCAAGACCTTCTTTAGGGGGGGTAAAATGAGAGCAATTAGTGTGCCTCACCTGGGTCTCGAACCCCGGTCTCCTGAGTGATAGTCGGGGGCTCTACACACTGAGCCAAGCACACTCATGGGAGTAGAGCAGAAACTAGGTTGCCTTGGCCTTTCAAGACCTTCTTTAGGGGGGGTAAAATGAGAGCAATTAGTGTGCCTCACCTGGGTCTCGAACCCCGGTCTCCTGAGTGATAGTCGGGGGCTCTACACACTGAGCCAAGCACACTCATGGGAGTAGAGCAGAAACTAGGTTGCCTTGGCCTTTCAAGACCTTCTTTAGGGGGGTAAAATGAGAGCAATTAGTGTGCCTCACCTGGGTCTCGAACCCCGGTCTCCTGAGTGATAGTCGGGGGCTCTACACACTGAGCCAAGCACACTCATGGGAGTAGAGCAGAAACTAGGTTGCCTTGGCCTTTCAAGACCTTCTTTAGGGGGGGTAAAATGAGAGCAATTAGTGTGCCTCACCTGGGTCTCGAACCCCGGTCTCCTGAGTGATAGTCGGGGGCTCTACACACTGAGCCAAGCACACTCATGGGAGTAGAGCAGAAACTAGGTTGCCTTGGCCTTTCAAGACCTTCTTTAGGGGGGGTAAAATGAGAGCAATTAGTGTGCCTCACCTGGGTCTCGAACCCCGGTCTCCTGAGTGATAGTCGGGGGCTCTACACACTGAGCCAAGCACACTCATGGGAGTATAGCGGAAACTAGGTGGCCTTGGCCTTTCAATTTCCCTCCAGTCCAATTAACAATGCCACGCCTGTATCCACACCTGGCTATAATTAGGACCCATGATTAGAGTTCGGCTTCTTGGCAGACACAAACATACACGGAGGAAGGCAGGCAGGAGAGAGAAGCTATGTACAGCAAACAACGACATGACTGTGGACTTTGTACCAAGACGCATATCGCGCGGCTCGACAAACATTTTAAGACTGTCCATGGACTTAAGATTAAGACGTTATCATGGAAGCACGCTGTGCAATCTAGCCGGGTTTCGACTGATATAGAGCTGCCTAACAACGACATTGAACAGCGGCTGGAGCCCGGTGACGACTCTGGGTTTATGCAGTCTGTTGACAGCGATTGTTCCCCGGAGAAGCAACTGAGTGGCGAGAGTGAGCAGTCGGCGGTGCAGTCAACCAGTCCTATCGGTGGTGAACAACGCCCGGAACCGAGGGAGCAAGCCTGCGTCGTGTCGACATCCACCAACTCCGACAGTGATGAAGACGCCGGTGTGTCGCCAATGAATCAAGGTTGGAATACTCTAATTTTTAAAGACTATGCGACCTTTACTAATGGTATCAACCCTTCGGTTAAACGCATTGATAATAGTCGCAGCAGTCTGTCCCGAGTACGGGAATTCCTCTACATTATGTCCGAGGGCAAACTCGATGAAGGACTGTGTTTTCTGGACAGCTACATGCGTGTGTATGACTGGTATGGGCAGATTGAAGGCCGTGGTTTGGCACCATCCACGTTAAAAATGTACCGATCCGATGTTCGAAGTTTCCTGAAATATCTTATAGAGTTCCGGCCGCAAAATATGCAATGTGAAGTCAGTATGATTCGAAAAATGTTACTATGCTTTGCAAAGATGGACAGGAGTTCTAGGCAGAGTCAGGCAACGCACAAGGCACAATTTCGCAGACGCTGCAGGGACGAGGTGCTCAGCGCTGCTGATTTAAACCGATTTGTTGAGTTAAGTAATCAATCTATTCCTGCTGTTCTCAGTAGGCTGGAAGTGCGAGCCACCTCCTCTGACAGACGCAGGTTTGCGGCTCTCATGTCCAGCCGGTTGGCCATATTTAATGGCACTCGACGATCCCCAGTCACCATGTTCAGTGAGAGTGATTTTACAGAAGTATCCTTGGAAAGTGGGGGTTATCAGATGTGCGTTGCAAGCCACAAAACGAACTCCAGCTTCGGGGAGTGCAGAATAGTTCTATCGCAGGAGGAATACACTTGGCTTAAACAATTCCATGCGATCCGGCCTCATCTGAGTGGAATTACCCCAGACACAACACTCTTCTTTTTCACATCCTGCGGGAAACCATACCTTAATCTCTGTGCATTTGTGGGAAAGATTTTTGCAGAGTTCGGCATTGGAAGTAAAGTGACATTTGGAACAATTCGACGAAGCATTGCAACACTGAACTTTAACCATGGGTCGGTTACAGACCGGGGAACTGTGGCTGACCATATGTGTCACTCTCTGGAAACACAGTCACGTTACTACCGTTACCATAATTTGCCTCGTAACGCAAGCCAAGCTCGGACATTAATTGAGAGACAAATCAATCAATGAAGAACTCAAAATAAATATAATATTTTTGCAATTAATCCTTGTCTTTGTGTGTCATTTTCATTCTATTTCAATAGGAGCACCTAGTAACCCAAAAATAATACCAGGTGCACTCATTCGATTTCAATAGGAGCACCTGGTAACCCAAAAATAATACCAGGTGCACGGAGGGGAGGATGAGTACAGACCTTATTTTTTAAAAGCTCCATAAATCCCTTAGGCCGGTGGCCACTGACTTGTGCCCGTAGTATGGTGCTCCCATAGCGGGCATGGGTGTGGGCAGGCCCTTTAAATTCATTTTCATTCGATTTAAATAGGGGCACCTGGTAACCCAAAAAGAGGGCACTCTGTCGTTTTTCCTGAAAAGTTCAACTTAGAAAGTATTCAGACCTTATTTTTTAAAAGCTCCATAAATCCCTTAGGCCGGTGCCTACTGACTTGTGCCCGTAGTATGGTGCTCCCATAGCGGGCATGGGTGTGGGCAGGCCCTTTAAATTCATTTTCATTCGATTTAAATAGGGGCACCTGGTAACCCAAACTAACATAAGGTGGTGTCAGTGTTGAGGATGCGGACAGACATTTTATATAAAAGCTCCATAAATCCCTTAGGCCGGTGGCCACTGACTTGTGCCCGTAGTATGGTGCTCCCATAGCGGGCATGGGTGTGGGCAGGCCCTTTAAATTCATTTTCATTCGATTTAAATAGGGGCACCTGGTAACCCAAAAAGAGGGCACTCTGTCGTTTTTCCTGAAAAGTTCAACTTAGAAAGTATTCAGACCTTATTTTTTAAAAGCTCCATAAATCCCTTAGGCCGGTGCCTACTGACTTGTGCCCGTAGTATGGTGCTCCCATAGCGGGCATGGGTGTGGGCAGGCCCTTTAAATTCATTTTCATTCGATTTAAATAGGGGCACCTGGTAACCCAAACTAACATAAGGTGGTGTCAGTGTTGAGGATGCGGACAGACATTTTATATAAAAGCTCCATAAATCCCTTAGGCCGGTGGCCACTGACTTGTGCCCGTAGTATGGTGCTCCCATAGCGGGCATGGGTGTGGGCAGGCCCTTTAAATTCATTTTCATTCGATTTCAATAGCGGCACCTGGTAACCCAAAAAGAGGGCACTCTGTCGTTTTTCCTGAAAAGTTCAACTTAGAAAGTATTCAGACCTTATTTTTTAAAAGCTCCATAAATCCCTTAGGCCGGTGCCTACTGACTTGTGCCCGTAGTATGGTGCTCCCATAGCGGGCATGGGTGTGGGCAGGCCCTTTAAATTCATTTTCATTCGATTTAAATAGGGGCACCTGGTAACCCAAACTAACATAAGGTGGTGTCAGTGTTGAGGATGCGGACAGACATTTTATATAAAAGCTCCATAAATCCCTTAGGCCGGTGCCTACTGACTTGTGCCCGTAGTATGGTGCTCCCATAGCGGGCATGGGTGTGGGCAGGCCCTTTAAATTCATTTTCATTCGATTTCAATAGCGGCACCTGGTAACCCAAAAAGAGGGCACTCTGTCGTTTTTCCTGAAAAGTTCAACTTAGAAAGTATTCAGACCTTATTTTTTAAAAGCTCCATAAATCCCTTAGGCCGGTGCCTACTGACTTGTGCCCGTAGTATGGTGCTCCCATAGCGGGCATGGGTGTGGGCAGGCCCTTTAAATTCATTTTCATTCGATTTCAATAGCGGCACCTGGTAACCCAAACTAACATAAGGTGGTGTCAGTGTTGAGGATGCGGACAGACATTTTATATAAAAGCTCCATAAATCCCTTAGGCCGGTGCCTACTGACTTGTGCCCGTAGTATGGTGCTCCCATAGCGGGCATGGGTGTGGGCAGGCCCTTTAAATTCATTTTCATTCGATTTCAATAGCGGCACCTGGTAACCCAAAAAGAGGGCACTCTGTCGTTTTTCCTGAAAAGTTCAACTTAGAAAGTATTCAGACCTTATTTTTTAAAAGCTCCATAAATCCCTTAGGCCGGTGCCTACTGACTTGTGCCCGTAGTATGGTGCTCCCATAGCGGGCATGGGTGTGGGCAGGCCCTTTAAATTCATTTTCATTCGATTTAAATAGGGGCACCTGGTAACCCAAACTAACATAAGGTGGTGTCAGTGTTGAGGATGCGGACAGACATTTTATATAAAAGCTCCATAAATCCCTTAGGCCGGTGCCTACTGACTTGTGCCCGTAGTATGGTGCTCCCATAGCGGGCATGGGTGTGGGCAGGCCCTTTAAATTCATTTTCATTCGATTTCAATAGCGGCACCTGGTAACCCAAAAAGAGGGCACTCTGTCGTTTTTCCTGAAAAGTTCAACTTAGAAAGTATTCAGACCTTATTTTTTAAAAGCTCCATAAATCCCTTAGGCCGGTGCCTACTGACTTGTGCCCGTAGTATGGTGCTCCCATAGCGGGCATGGGTGTGGGCAGGCCCTTTAAATTCATTTTCATTCGATTTCAATAGCGGCACCTGGTAACCCAAACTAACATAAGGTGGTGTCAGTGTTGAGGATGCGGACAGACATTTTATATAAAAGCTCCATAAATCCCTTAGGCCGGTGCCTACTGACTTGTGCCCGTAGTATGGTGCTCCCATAGCGGGCATGGGTGTGGGCAGGCCCTTTAAATTCATTTTCATTCGATTTCAATAGCGGCACCTGGTAACCCAAAAAGAGGGCACTCTGTCGTTTTTCCTGAAAAGTTCAACTTAGAAAGTATTCAGACCTTATTTTTTAAAAGCTCCATAAATCCCTTAGGCCGGTGCCTACTGACTTGTGCCCGTAGTATGGTGCTCCCATATCGGGCATGGGTGTGGGCAGGCTATTAAAAGTCGTTTTCATTCGATTTCAATAGGGGCACCTGGTAACCCAAAAAGAGGGCACTCTGTCGTTTTTCCTGAAAAGTTCAACATAGAATATTTTCGGACTTTTTTTGAAAAGCTCCATAAATCCCTTAGGCCGGTGCCTACTGACTTGTGCCCGTAGTATGGTGCTCCCATATCGGGCATGGGTGTGGGCAGGCTATTAAAAGTCGTTTTCATTCGATTTCAATAGGGGCACCTGGTAACCCAAAAAGAGGGCACTCTGTCGTTTTTCCTGAAAAGTTCAACATAGAATATTTTCGGACTTTTTTTGAAAAGCTCCATAAATCCCTTAGGCCGGTGCCTACTGACTTGTGCCCGTAGTATGGTGCTCCCATATCGGGCATGGGTGTGGGCAGGCTATTAAAAGTCGTTTTCATTCGATTTCAATAGGGGCACCTGGTAACCCAAAAAGAGGGCACTCTGTCGTTTTTCCTGAAAAGTTCAACATAGAATATTTTCGGACTTTTTTTGAAAAGCTCCATAAATCCCTTAGGCCGGTGCCTACTGACTTGTGCCCGTAGTATGGTGCTCCCATATCGGGCATGGGTGTGGGCAGGCTATTAAAAGTCGTTTTCATTCGATTTCAATAGGGGCACCTGGTAACCCAAAAAGAGGGCACTCTGTCGTTTTTCCTGAAAAGTTCAACATAGAATATTTTCGGACTTTTTTTGAAAAGCTCCATAAATCCCTTAGGCCGGTGCCTACTGACTTGTGCCCGTAGTATGGTGCTCCCATATCGGGCATGGGTGTGGGCAGGCTATTAAAAGTCGTTTTCATTCGATTTCAATAGGGGCACCTGGTAACCCAAAAAGAGGGCACTCTGTCGTTTTTCCTGAAAAGTTCAACATAGAATATTTTCGGACTTTTTTTGAAAAGCTCCATAAATCCCTTAGGCCGGTGCCTACTGACTTGTGCCCGTAGTATGGTGCTCCCATATCGGGCATGGGTGTGGGCAGGCTATTAAAAGTCGTTTTCATTCGATTTCAATAGGGGCACCTGGTAACCCAAAAAGAGGGCACTCTGTCGTTTTTCCTGAAAAGTTCAACATAGAATATTTTCGGACTTTTTTTGAAAAGCTCCATAAATCCCTTAGGCCGGTGCCTACTGACTTGTGCCCGTAGTATGGTGCTCCCATATCGGGCATGGGTGTGGGCAGGCTATTAAAAGTCGTTTTCATTCGATTTCAATAGGGGCACCTGGTAACCCAAAAAGAGGGCACTCTGTCGTTTTTCCTGAAAAGTTCAACATAGAATATTTTCGGACTTTTTTTGAAAAGCTCCATAAATCCCTTAGGCCGGTGCCTACTGACTTGTGCCCGTAGTATGGTGCTCCCATATCGGGCATGGGTGTGGGCAGGCTATTAAAAGTCGTTTTCATTCGATTTCAATAGGGGCACCTGGTAACCCAAAAAGAGGGCACTCTGTCGTTTTTCCTGAAAAGTTCAACATAGAATATTTTCGGACTTTTTTTGAAAAGCTCCATAAATCCCTTAGGCCGGTGCCTACTGACTTGGGCCCCTACTATGGTGCTCCCATATCGGGCATGGGCGTGGGCAGGCCCTTAAAAGTCGTTTTCATTCGATTTCAATAGCGGCACCTGGTAACCCAAAAAGAGGGCACTCTGTCGTTTTTCCTGAATAATTCAACATAGAATATTTTCGGACTTTTTTTGAAAAGCTCCATAAATCCCTTAGGCCGGTGCCTACTGACTTGGGCCCCTACTATGGTGCTCCCATATCGGGCATGGGTGTGGGCAGGCCCTTAAAAGTCGTTTTCATTCGATTTCAATAGCGGCACCTGGTAACCCAAACTAACATAAGGTGGTGTCAGTAGTGCGGGTGACTACATACATTTTTGAAAAGCTCCATAAATCCTTTAGGCCGGTGCCTACTGACTTGTGCCCGTAGTATGGTGCTCCCATAGCGGGCATGGGTGTCTGCAGGTCATTTAAATTCGTTTTCATTCGATTTCAATAGGGGCACCTGGTAACCCAAAAAGAGGGCACTCTGTCGTTTTTCCTGAAAAGTTCAACTTAGAAAGTATTCAGACCTTATTTTTTAAAAGCTCCATAAATCTTTTAGGCCGGTGGCCACTGACTTGTGCCCGTAGTATGGTGCTCCCATAGCGGGCATGGGTGTGGGCAGGCCCTTAAAATTCATTTTCATTCGATTAGAATAGGAGCACCTGGTAACCCAAAAATAATACCAGGTGCACGGAGGGGAGGATGAGTACAGACATTTTATATAAAAGCTCCATAAATCCCTTAGGCCGGTGGCCACTGACTTGTGCCCCTACTATGGTGCTCCCATAGCGGGCATGGGTGTCTGCAGGTCATTTAAATTCGTTTTCATTCGATTTCAATAGGGGCACCTGGTAACCCAAAAAGTGGGCACTCTGTCGTTTTTCCTGAGTAGTTCAACATATAAAGTATTCAGACCTTATTTTTTAAAAGCTCCATAAATCTTTTAGGCCGGTGGCCACTGACTTGTGCCCGTAGTATGGTGCTCCCATAGCGGGCATGGGTGTGGGCAGGTCATTTAAATTCATTTTCATTCGATTTCAATAGCAGCACCTGGTAACCCAAAAATAATACCAGGTGCACTCATTCGATTTCAATAGGAGCACCTGGTAACCCAAAAGAGGGCACTTAGCCGTTTTTCCTGAGTAGTTCAACATAGAATATTTTCGGACCTTTTTTGAAAAGCTCCATAAATCCCTCAGGCCGGCCCCCACTGACTTGTGCCCATAGTATGGTGCTCCCATAGCGGGCATGGGTGTCTGCAGGCCATTTAAAATCATTTTCATTCGATTTCAATAGCAGCACCTGGTAACCCAAAAATAATACCAGGTGCACTCATTCGATTTCAATAGGAGCACCTGGTAACCCAAAAATAATACCAGGTGCACAGAAGGGAGGATGAGTACAGACATTTTTTAAAAGCTTCATAAATCACTCAGGCCGGCCCCAACTGACTTGGGTCCGTAGTATGGTTGTTCCATATAGGGTATTGAGGTATGTAGCCTATCTAAAATCATTTAAAACCATTATAAAAATATGCACCTGGTAACCCAAAAATAATACCAGGTGCACGGCAGTGGCACTCTGTCACTTTTTCGACCAATTCCCGAAATCTTGAAATAATGATAAAACATAATTCCCGATGGGCTAGATGCCCCAAATTTTGGCTCATACCCTCTCTCGTGATGGTCAACAGTTATCCACTGTAAAAAAAAATTCGGAACCATAGGAATCTATTGTACAGGCAAGTGATTTTTTTCCCCAAAACATTAAAACACGATTTTCTATTAAAATGTTTTATAGAAAAACGGTTATAATTAGATGAAAATGTTCGTCTATTTGTACCCTTTCGTGCAAAAAAAACCTCAACCAGATTGGAGTTGTATTTTTTGTGTTATTAACGTTTTAACGGTTTTAGTGTCCACAAACTTTTGGCAAAAAATCGGAGCACATTGAAATCTATCGATTGACACGCCTTTTTTCGATAATTCGGCCTGTCCGGCGATGACACACTCCCTGGTGGGTGGACCAGACAGGTACCGGCGCGATTTGAGAAACCTGACTTTTGACAACAGGACTTCCATGTCCTAGAGAATCGGCGGTGGTGGCAAACTGCTCAGTCCGATTAGGAAACGTGAAACGGACACGTTTGAGGGATGTGAGACCCTCGGAACCATGGTCCCTTGGACCTTTTACCTCCGGCGACCGATTTAGGGTGATTCCCAACCCTTCGGTGCCCGATTTAGGGTGTTATTCCAGCCCTTCGGCGCCCGATTTAGGGTGTTATTCCAACCCTTCGGCGCCCGATTTAGGGTGTTATTCCAGCCCTTCGGCGCCCGATTTAGGGTGTTATTCCAACCCTTCGGCGCCCGATTTGTCCTAACTTTTGTTCCAAATGTCCCAGCTTGGTGGTGGGCGGATTTGGTTCACGTTGGGTCTCCATGGTTCTCCTCTGTTGTCCAGGTAGTTCATGTTCTTCAGACCGATTTGCATTCGATATCCACCTGGGAGGGCACCTGGCGGCCGGCATACGTGCTGGTGTTCAGCCGGTGTGTTCCTCCCGCCCCATGTGGATTTGCCTCTATCGGGGGAGCCCCTATCGTATACGGTTCACCCCGTATTTCGATATGCTTCAGCCGCGCACCGTCCGAGCGAGATCCAGCCGACCCGTCTGACCTAGTGGCCCTACATTGGTGTTCCGGTGCGGGGAGTGACCCACCCAGGCAGTGATGCATGAGGTGACGTTCATCCCGCAACGCACCGGCGCCAGAGACACAATTTCTCAAACCCTGTCTTCACAAATATCTTCCCATATACTGACCCTGAGTGGTCTGGTTATGGTTGTGGTTACCCCGCGGTTCAGTTGATGGCCTCCCGAATAAGCCATCAGGCTAGATTCGCGATCTTATAGGCGGTGCTGTGGCATTGGACCTTAAGAG
>NW_024058195.1:37500-52500 GCF_016432855.1 Salvelinus namaycush
CTCTATGGCACTTATGGAAGTGCCAAGTGCCAAATGCCAAGTGCCAAGTGCCAAGTGCCACAGGGCTCCAGGGGGGCAGTGCACACATAATGTTACCCCAGTCAGAGTGCCTCTTGCCCGGCATAGTATTTAATGTGTATTACCCTGAAATCCTATGCAATTACCACTCTATGGCACTTATGGAAGTGCCAAGTGCCAAATGCCAAGTGCCAAGTGCCAAGTGCCACAGGGCTCCAGGGGGGCAGTGCACACATAATGTTACCCCAGTCAGAGTGCCTCTTGCCCGGCATAGTATTTAATGTGTGTAGCCCTGCATCCTTTAAAAATTACCCAGGCAGGGGTCTGGCACCTATGGCACTTATGAAAGGTTTAAAGTGCCAAGTGCCAAGTGCCACAGGGCTCCAGGGGGGCAGTGCACACCTAATGTTACCACGGTCAGAGTGCCTCTTGCCCGGCATAGTATTTAATGTGTATACCCCTGAAATCCTATGCAATTACCCACAAAATTGTATCCCAGTCAAAGTGCCTCTAGCCCGGCATAGTATTTAATGTGTATAGCCCTGAAATCCTATGCAATTACCATCATAATTTTATCCCAGTCAAAGTGCCTCTTGCCCGGCATAGTATTTAATGTGTATACCCCTGAAATCCTATGCAATTACCATCATAATTTTATCCCAGCTTACCCTATCCAATGTCGCCATCATGTGGACAAATCCAGATGGTGCGGGAATTTTTAAAATTGTATCCCAGTCAAAGTGCCTCTAGCCCGGCATAGTATTTAATGTGTATAGCCCTGAAATCCTATGCAATTACCATCATAATTTTATCCCAGTCAAAGTGCCTCTTGCCCGGCATAGTATTTAATGTGTATACCCCTGAAATCCTATGCAATTACCATCATAATTTTATCCCAGCTTACCCTATCCAATGTCGCCATCATGTGGACAAATCCAGATGGTGCGGGAATTTTTAAAATTGTATCCCAGTCAAAGTGCCTCTAGCCCGGCATAGTATTTAATGTGTATAGCCCTGAAATCCTATGCAATTACCACTCTATGGCACTTATGGAAGTGCCAAGTGCCAAATGCCAAGTGCCAAATCCCAAGTGCCAAGTGCCACAGGGCTCCAGGGGGGCAGTGCACACCTAATGTTACCCCGGTCAGAGTGCCTCTTGCCCGGCATAGTATTTAATGTGTGTAGCCCTTTATTCTTTAAAAATGACCCAGTCAGGGGTCTGGCACCTATGGCACTTATGAAAGGTTTAAAGTGCCAAGTGCCAAGTGCCAAGTGCCACAGGGCTCCAGGGGGGCAGTGCACACCTAATGTTACCCCGGTCAGAGTGCCTCTTGCCCGGCATAGTATTTAATGTGTGTAGCCCTTTATTCTTTAAAAATGACCCAGTCAGGGGTCTGGCACCTATGGCACTTATGAAAGGTTTAAAGTGCCAAGTGCCAAGTGCCAAGTGCCACAGGGCTCCAGGGGGGCAGTGCACACCTAATGTTACCCCGGTCAGAGTGCCTCTTGCCCGGCATAGTATTTAATGTGTGTAGCCCTTTATTCTTTAAAAATGACCCAGTCAGGGGTCTGGCACCTATGGCACTTATGAAAGGTTTAAAGTGCCAAGTGCCAAGTGCCAAGTGCCACAGGGCTCCAGGGGGGCAGTGCACACCTAATGTTACCCCGGTCAGAGTGCCTCTTGCCCGGCATAGTATTTAATGTGTGTAGCCCTTTATTCTTTAAAAATGACCCAGTCAGGGGTCTGGCACCTATGGCACTTATGAAAGGTTTAAAGTGCCAAGTGCCAAGTGCCAAGTGCCACAGGGCTCCAGGGGGGCAGTGCACACCTAATGTTACCCCGGTCAGAGTGCCTCTTGCCCGGCATAGTATTTAATGTGTGTAGCCCTTTATTCTTTAAAAATGACCCAGTCAGGGGTCTGGCACCTATGGCACTTATGAAAGGTTTAAAGTGCCAAGTGCCAAGTGCCAAGTGCCACAGGGCTCCAGGGGGGCAGTGCACACCTAATGTTACCCCGGTCAGAGTGCCTCTTGCCCGGCATAGTATTTAATGTGTGTAGCCCTTTATTCTTTAAAAATGACCCAGTCAGGGGTCTGGCACCTATGGCACTTATGAAAGGTTTAAAGTGCCAAGTGCCAAGTGCCAAGTGCCACAGGGCTCCAGGGGGGCAGTGCACACCTAATGTTACCCCGGTCAGAGTGCCTCTTGCCCGGCATAGTATTTAATGTGTGTAGCCCTTTATTCTTTAAAAATGACCCAGTCAGGGGTCTGGCACCTATGGCACTTATGAAAGGTTTAAAGTGCCAAGTGCCAAGTGCCAAGTGCCACAGGGCTCCAGGGGGGCAGTGCACACCTAATGTTACCCCGGTCAGAGTGCCTCTTGCCCGGCATAGTATTTAATGTGTGTAGCCCTTTATTCTTTAAAAATGACCCAGTCAGGGGTCTGGCACCTATGGCACTTATGAAAGGTTTAAAGTGCCAAGTGCCAAGTGCCAAGTGCCACAGGGCTCCAGGGGGGCAGTGCACACCTAATGTTACCCCGGTCAGAGTGCCTCTTGCCCGGCATAGTATTTAATGTGTGTAGCCCTTTATTCTTTAAAAATGACCCAGTCAGGGGTCTGGCACCTATGGCACTTATGAAAGGTTTAAAGTGCCAAGTGCCAAGTGCCAAGTGCCACAGGGCTCCAGGGGGGCAGTGCACACCTAATGTTACCCCGGTCAGAGTGCCTCTTGCCCGGCATAGTATTTAATGTGTGTAGCCCTTTATTCTTTAAAAATGACCCAGTCAGGGGTCTGGCACCTATGGCACTTATGAAAGGTTTAAAGTGCCAAGTGCCAAGTGCCAAGTGCCACAGGGCTCCAGGGGGGCAGTGCACACCTAATGTTACCCCGGTCAGAGTGCCTCTTGCCCGGCATAGTATTTAATGTGTGTAGCCCTTTATTCTTTAAAAATGACCCAGTCAGGGGTCTGGCACCTATGGCACTTATGAAAGGTTTAAAGTGCCAAGTGCCAAGTGCCAAGTGCCACAGGGCTCCAGGGGGGCAGTGCACACCTAATGTTACCCCGGTCAGAGTGCCTCTTGCCCGGCATAGTATTTAATGTGTGTAGCCCTTTATTCTTTAAAAATGACCCAGTCAGGGGTCTGGCACCTATGGCACTTATGAAAGGTTTAAAGTGCCAAGTGCCAAGTGCCAAGTGCCACAGGGCTCCAGGGGGGCAGTGCACACCTAATGTTACCCCGGTCAGAGTGCCTCTTGCCCGGCATAGTATTTAATGTGTGTAGCCCTTTATTCTTTAAAAATGACCCAGTCAGGGGTCTGGCACCTATGGCACTTATGAAAGGTTTAAAGTGCCAAGTGCCAAGTGCCAAGTGCCACAGGGCTCCAGGGGGGCAGTGCACACCTAATGTTACCCCGGTCAGAGTGCCTCTTGCCCGGCATAGTATTTAATGTGTGTAGCCCTTTATTCTTTAAAAATGACCCAGTCAGGGGTCTGGCACCTATGGCACTTATGAAAGGTTTAAAGTGCCAAGTGCCAAGTGCCAAGTGCCACAGGGCTCCAGGGGGGCAGTGCACACCTAATGTTACCCCGGTCAGAGTGCCTCTTGCCCGGCATAGTATTTAATGTGTGTAGCCCTTTATTCTTTAAAAATGACCCAGTCAGGGGTCTGGCACCTATGGCACTTATGAAAGGTTTAAAGTGCCAAGTGCCAAGTGCCAAGTGCCACAGGGCTCCAGGGGGGCAGTGCACACCTAATGTTACCCCGGTCAGAGTGCCTCTTGCCCGGCATAGTATTTAATGTGTGTAGCCCTTTATTCTTTAAAAATGACCCAGTCAGGGGTCTGGCACCTATGGCACTTATGAAAGGTTTAAAGTGCCAAGTGCCAAGTGCCAAGTGCCACAGGGCTCCAGGGGGGCAGTGCACACCTAATGTTACCCCGGTCAGAGTGCCTCTTGCCCGGCATAGTATTTAATGTGTGTAGCCCTTTATTCTTTAAAAATGACCCAGTCAGGGGTCTGGCACCTATGGCACTTATGAAAGGTTTAAAGTGCCAAGTGCCAAGTGCCAAGTGCCACAGGGCTCCAGGGGGGCAGTGCACACCTAATGTTACCCCGGTCAGAGTGCCTCTTGCCCGGCATAGTATTTAATGTGTGTAGCCCTTTATTCTTTAAAAATGACCCAGTCAGGGGTCTGGCACCTATGGCACTTATGAAAGGTTTAAAGTGCCAAGTGCCAAGTGCCAAGTGCCACAGGGCTCCAGGGGGGCAGTGCACACCTAATGTTACCCCGGTCAGAGTGCCTCTTGCCCGGCATAGTATTTAATGTGTGTAGCCCTTTATTCTTTAAAAATGACCCAGTCAGGGGTCTGGCACCTATGGCACTTATGAAAGGTTTAAAGTGCCAAGTGCCAAGTGCCAAGTGCCACAGGGCTCCAGGGGGGCAGTGCACACATAATGTTACCCCAGTCAGAGTGCCTCTTGCCCGGCATAGTATGTAATGTGTATACCCCTGAAATCCTATGCAATTACCCACAAAATTGTATCCCGGTCAAAGTGCCTCTAGCCCGGCATAGTATTTAATGTGTATAGCCCTGAAATCCTAAGTGCTTCTAGCTTACCCTATCCAATGTTGCCATCATGTGGACACTCACAGGTGGTTCGGGAATGATGTTCTAGCCCGGCATAGTATTTCTTGAAATCCTATGCAATTACCATTCCGTTCTAGCCCGGCATAGTATTTCATGAAATCCTATGCAATTACCATTCTATGACACTTATGGAAGTGCCAAGTGGCTCCATGGGCAGTGCACACGTAATTGTATCCCAGTCAAAGTGCCTCTAGCCCGGCATAGTATTTAATGTGTATAGCCCTAGGCATTACGGCATTCTGGCATTAACAACGACCTTGTTAGGGTTAGGGTAAGGGTTAGGGTAAGGGCATTACGGTATTCTGGCATTCTGGTAAGGGTTAGGCATTACGGCATGGGTTAGGCATTACGGCATGGGTTAGGCATTACGGCATGGGTTAGGGTTAATTATGGTACTTACCTTGTCATTGAAATCCGATCACCTCACCTGGGTCTCGAACCCCGATCTCCTGAGTGATAGTCGGGCGCTCTACACACTGAGCCAAGCACACTCCTGGGAGTAGAGCAGAAACTAGGTTGCCTTGGCCTTTCAAGACCTTCTTTAGGGGGGTAAAATGAGAGCAGTGAGTTCCCGTCACATGGGACTCGAACAGCCTCGAACATGATCGCTGGCTTAGGTCGTTCGGTGCTGTACCACCGCCATCAGTGTCCTGGGAGTTTAGCAGAAACTAGGTTGCCTTGGCCTTTCAAGACCTTCTTTAGGGGGGGTAAAATGAGAGCAATTAGTGTGCCTCACCTGGGTCTCGAACCCCGGTCTCCTGAGTGATAGTCGGGGGCTCTACACACTGAGCCAAGCACACTCATGGGAGTAGAGCAGAAACTAGGTTGCCTTGGCCTTTCAAGACCTTCTTTAGGGGGGGTAAAATGAGAGCAATTAGTGTGCCTCACCTGGGTCTCGAACCCCGGTCTCCTGAGTGATAGTCGGGGGCTCTACACACTGAGCCAAGCACACTCATGGGAGTAGAGCAGAAACTAGGTTGCCTTGGCCTTTCAAGACCTTCTTTAGGGGGGGTAAAATGAGAGCAATTAGTGTGCCTCACCTGGGTCTCGAACCCCGGTCTCCTGAGTGATAGTCGGGGGCTCTACACACTGAGCCAAGCACACTCATGGGAGTAGAGCAGAAACTAGGTTGCCTTGGCCTTTCAAGACCTTCTTTAGGGGGGGTAAAATGAGAGCAATTAGTGTGCCTCACCTGGGTCTCGAACCCCGGTCTCCTGAGTGATAGTCGGGGGCTCTACACACTGAGCCAAGCACACTCATGGGAGTAGAGCAGAAACTAGGTTGCCTTGGCCTTTCAAGACCTTCTTTAGGGGGGGTAAAATGAGAGCAATTAGTGTGCCTCACCTGGGTCTCGAACCCCGGTCTCCTGAGTGATAGTCGGGGGCTCTACACACTGAGCCAAGCACACTCATGGGAGTAGAGCAGAAACTAGGTTGCCTTGGCCTTTCAAGACCTTCTTTAGGGGGGGTAAAATGAGAGCAATTAGTGTGCCTCACCTGGGTCTCGAACCCCGGTCTCCTGAGTGATAGTCGGGGGCTCTACACACTGAGCCAAGCACACTCATGGGAGTATAGCGGAAACTAGGTGGCCTTGGCCTTTCAATTTCCCTCCAGTCCAATTAACAATGCCACGCCTGTATCCACACCTGGCTATAATTAGGACCCATGATTAGAGTTCGGCTTCTTGGCAGACACAAACATACACGGAGGAAGGCAGGCAGGAGAGAGAAGCTATGTACAGCAAACAACGACATGACTGTGGACTTTGTACCAAGACGCATATCGCGCGGCTCGACAAACATTTTAAGACTGTCCATGGACTTAAGATTAAGACGTTATCATGGAAGCACGCTGTGCAATCTAGCCGGGTTTCGACTGATATAGAGCTGCCTAACAACGACATTGAACAGCGGCTGGAGCCCGGTGACGACTCTGGGTTTATGCAGTCTGTTGACAGCGATTGTTCCCCGGAGAAGCAACTGAGTGGCGAGAGTGAGCAGTCGGCGGTGCAGTCAACCAGTCCTATCGGTGGTGAACAACGCCCGGAACCGAGGGAGCAAGCCTGCGTCGTGTCGACATCCACCAACTCCGACAGTGATGAAGACGCCGGTGTGTCGCCAATGAATCAAGGTTGGAATACTCTAATTTTTAAAGACTATGCGACCTTTACTAATGGTATCAACCCTTCGGTTAAACGCATTGATAATAGTCGCAGCAGTCTGTCCCGAGTACGGGAATTCCTCTACATTATGTCCGAGGGCAAACTCGATGAAGGACTGTGTTTTCTGGACAGCTACATGCGTGTGTATGACTGGTATGGGCAGATTGAAGGCCGTGGTTTGGCACCATCCACGTTAAAAATGTACCGATCCGATGTTCGAAGTTTCCTGAAATATCTTATAGAGTTCCGGCCGCAAAATATGCAATGTGAAGTCAGTATGATTCGAAAAATGTTACTATGCTTTGCAAAGATGGACAGGAGTTCTAGGCAGAGTCAGGCAACGCACAAGGCACAATTTCGCAGACGCTGCAGGGACGAGGTGCTCAGCGCTGCTGATTTAAACCGATTTGTTGAGTTAAGTAATCAATCTATTCCTGCTGTTCTCAGTAGGCTGGAAGTGCGAGCCACCTCCTCTGACAGACGCAGGTTTGCGGCTCTCATGTCCAGCCGGTTGGCCATATTTAATGGCACTCGACGATCCCCAGTCACCATGTTCAGTGAGAGTGATTTTACAGAAGTATCCTTGGAAAGTGGGGGTTATCAGATGTGCGTTGCAAGCCACAAAACGAACTCCAGCTTCGGGGAGTGCAGAATAGTTCTATCGCAGGAGGAATACACTTGGCTTAAACAATTCCATGCGATCCGGCCTCATCTGAGTGGAATTACCCCAGACACAACACTCTTCTTTTTCACATCCTGCGGGAAACCATACCTTAATCTCTGTGCATTTGTGGGAAAGATTTTTGCAGAGTTCGGCATTGGAAGTAAAGTGACATTTGGAACAATTCGACGAAGCATTGCAACACTGAACTTTAACCATGGGTCGGTTACAGACCGGGGAACTGTGGCTGACCATATGTGTCACTCTCTGGAAACACAGTCACGTTACTACCGTTACCATAATTTGCCTCGTAACGCAAGCCAAGCTCGGACATTAATTGAGAGACAAATCAATCAATGAAGAACTCAAAATAAATATAATATTTTTGCAATTAATCCTTGTCTTTGTGTGTCATTTTCATTCTATTTCAATAGGAGCACCTAGTAACCCAAAAATAATACCAGGTGCACTCATTCGATTTCAATAGGAGCACCTGGTAACCCAAAAATAATACCAGGTGCACGGAGGGGAGGATGAGTACAGACCTTATTTTTTAAAAGCTCCATAAATCCCTTAGGCCGGTGGCCACTGACTTGTGCCCGTAGTATGGTGCTCCCATAGCGGGCATGGGTGTGGGCAGGCCCTTTAAATTCATTTTCATTCGATTTAAATAGGGGCACCTGGTAACCCAAAAAGAGGGCACTCTGTCGTTTTTCCTGAAAAGTTCAACTTAGAAAGTATTCAGACCTTATTTTTTAAAAGCTCCATAAATCCCTTAGGCCGGTGCCTACTGACTTGTGCCCGTAGTATGGTGCTCCCATAGCGGGCATGGGTGTGGGCAGGCCCTTTAAATTCATTTTCATTCGATTTAAATAGGGGCACCTGGTAACCCAAACTAACATAAGGTGGTGTCAGTGTTGAGGATGCGGACAGACATTTTATATAAAAGCTCCATAAATCCCTTAGGCCGGTGGCCACTGACTTGTGCCCGTAGTATGGTGCTCCCATAGCGGGCATGGGTGTGGGCAGGCCCTTTAAATTCATTTTCATTCGATTTAAATAGGGGCACCTGGTAACCCAAAAAGAGGGCACTCTGTCGTTTTTCCTGAAAAGTTCAACTTAGAAAGTATTCAGACCTTATTTTTTAAAAGCTCCATAAATCCCTTAGGCCGGTGCCTACTGACTTGTGCCCGTAGTATGGTGCTCCCATAGCGGGCATGGGTGTGGGCAGGCCCTTTAAATTCATTTTCATTCGATTTAAATAGGGGCACCTGGTAACCCAAACTAACATAAGGTGGTGTCAGTGTTGAGGATGCGGACAGACATTTTATATAAAAGCTCCATAAATCCCTTAGGCCGGTGGCCACTGACTTGTGCCCGTAGTATGGTGCTCCCATAGCGGGCATGGGTGTGGGCAGGCCCTTTAAATTCATTTTCATTCGATTTCAATAGCGGCACCTGGTAACCCAAAAAGAGGGCACTCTGTCGTTTTTCCTGAAAAGTTCAACTTAGAAAGTATTCAGACCTTATTTTTTAAAAGCTCCATAAATCCCTTAGGCCGGTGCCTACTGACTTGTGCCCGTAGTATGGTGCTCCCATAGCGGGCATGGGTGTGGGCAGGCCCTTTAAATTCATTTTCATTCGATTTAAATAGGGGCACCTGGTAACCCAAACTAACATAAGGTGGTGTCAGTGTTGAGGATGCGGACAGACATTTTATATAAAAGCTCCATAAATCCCTTAGGCCGGTGCCTACTGACTTGTGCCCGTAGTATGGTGCTCCCATAGCGGGCATGGGTGTGGGCAGGCCCTTTAAATTCATTTTCATTCGATTTCAATAGCGGCACCTGGTAACCCAAAAAGAGGGCACTCTGTCGTTTTTCCTGAAAAGTTCAACTTAGAAAGTATTCAGACCTTATTTTTTAAAAGCTCCATAAATCCCTTAGGCCGGTGCCTACTGACTTGTGCCCGTAGTATGGTGCTCCCATAGCGGGCATGGGTGTGGGCAGGCCCTTTAAATTCATTTTCATTCGATTTCAATAGCGGCACCTGGTAACCCAAACTAACATAAGGTGGTGTCAGTGTTGAGGATGCGGACAGACATTTTATATAAAAGCTCCATAAATCCCTTAGGCCGGTGCCTACTGACTTGTGCCCGTAGTATGGTGCTCCCATAGCGGGCATGGGTGTGGGCAGGCCCTTTAAATTCATTTTCATTCGATTTCAATAGCGGCACCTGGTAACCCAAAAAGAGGGCACTCTGTCGTTTTTCCTGAAAAGTTCAACTTAGAAAGTATTCAGACCTTATTTTTTAAAAGCTCCATAAATCCCTTAGGCCGGTGCCTACTGACTTGTGCCCGTAGTATGGTGCTCCCATAGCGGGCATGGGTGTGGGCAGGCCCTTT
Source organism: Salvelinus namaycush (assembly GCF_016432855.1). NCBI lineage: Eukaryota > Metazoa > Chordata > Actinopteri > Salmoniformes > Salmonidae > Salvelinus > Salvelinus namaycush. The sequence goes on from NW_024058195.1 coordinate 47,396, forward strand.
AAATTCATTTTCATTCGATTTAAATAGGGGCACCTGGTAACCCAAACTAACATAAGGTGGTGTCAGTGTTGAGGATGCGGACAGACATTTTATATAAAAGCTCCATAAATCCCTTAGGCCGGTGCCTACTGACTTGTGCCCGTAGTATGGTGCTCCCATAGCGGGCATGGGTGTGGGCAGGCCCTTTAAATTCATTTTCATTCGATTTCAATAGCGGCACCTGGTAACCCAAAAAGAGGGCACTCTGTCGTTTTTCCTGAAAAGTTCAACTTAGAAAGTATTCAGACCTTATTTTTTAAAAGCTCCATAAATCCCTTAGGCCGGTGCCTACTGACTTGTGCCCGTAGTATGGTGCTCCCATAGCGGGCATGGGTGTGGGCAGGCCCTTTAAATTCATTTTCATTCGATTTCAATAGCGGCACCTGGTAACCCAAACTAACATAAGGTGGTGTCAGTGTTGAGGATGCGGACAGACATTTTATATAAAAGCTCCATAAATCCCTTAGGCCGGTGCCTACTGACTTGTGCCCGTAGTATGGTGCTCCCATAGCGGGCATGGGTGTGGGCAGGCCCTTTAAATTCATTTTCATTCGATTTCAATAGCGGCACCTGGTAACCCAAAAAAAGGGCACTCTGTCGTTTTTCCTGAAAAGTTCAACTTAGAAAGTATTCAGACCTTATTTTTTAAAAGCTCCATAAATCCCTTAGGCCGGTGCCTACTGACTTGTGCCCGTAGTATGGTGCTCCCATATCGGGCATGGGTGTGGGCAGGCTATTAAAAGTCGTTTTCATTCGATTTCAATAGGGGCACCTGGTAACCCAAAAAGAGGGCACTCTGTCGTTTTTCCTGAAAAGTTCAACATAGAATATTTTCGGACTTTTTTGAAAAGCTCCATAAATCCCTTAGGCCGGTGCCTACTGACTTGTGCCCGTAGTATGGTGCTCCCATATCGGGCATGGGTGTGGGCAGGCTATTAAAAGTCGTTTTCATTCGATTTCAATAGGGGCACCTGGTAACCCAAAAAGAGGGCACTCTGTCGTTTTTCCTGAAAAGTTCAACATAGAATATTTTCGGACTTTTTTTGAAAAGCTCCATAAATCCCTTAGGCCGGTGCCTACTGACTTGTGCCCGTAGTATGGTGCTCCCATATCGGGCATGGGTGTGGGCAGGCTATTAAAAGTCGTTTTCATTCGATTTCAATAGGGGCACCTGGTAACCCAAAAAGAGGGCACTCTGTCGTTTTTCCTGAAAAGTTCAACATAGAATATTTTCGGACTTTTTTTGAAAAGCTCCATAAATCCCTTAGGCCGGTGCCTACTGACTTGTGCCCGTAGTATGGTGCTCCCATATCGGGCATGGGTGTGGGCAGGCTATTAAAAGTCGTTTTCATTCGATTTCAATAGGGGCACCTGGTAACCCAAAAAGAGGGCACTCTGTCGTTTTTCCTGAAAAGTTCAACATAGAATATTTTCGGACTTTTTTTGAAAAGCTCCATAAATCCCTTAGGCCGGTGCCTACTGACTTGTGCCCGTAGTATGGTGCTCCCATATCGGGCATGGGTGTGGGCAGGCTATTAAAAGTCGTTTTCATTCGATTTCAATAGGGGCACCTGGTAACCCAAAAAGAGGGCACTCTGTCGTTTTTCCTGAAAAGTTCAACATAGAATATTTTCGGACTTTTTTTGAAAAGCTCCATAAATCCCTTAGGCCGGTGCCTACTGACTTGTGCCCGTAGTATGGTGCTCCCATATCGGGCATGGGTGTGGGCAGGCTATTAAAAGTCGTTTTCATTCGATTTCAATAGGGGCACCTGGTAACCCAAAAAGAGGGCACTCTGTCGTTTTTCCTGAAAAGTTCAACATAGAATATTTTCGGACTTTTTTTGAAAAGCTCCATAAATCCCTTAGGCCGGTGCCTACTGACTTGTGCCCGTAGTATGGTGCTCCCATATCGGGCATGGGTGTGGGCAGGCTATTAAAAGTCGTTTTCATTCGATTTCAATAGGGGCACCTGGTAACCCAAAAAGAGGGCACTCTGTCGTTTTTCCTGAAAAGTTCAACATAGAATATTTTCGGACTTTTTTGAAAAGCTCCATAAATCCCTTAGGCCGGTGCCTACTGACTTGTGCCCGTAGTATGGTGCTCCCATATCGGGCATGGGTGTGGGCAGGCTATTAAAAGTCGTTTTCATTCGATTTCAATAGGGGCACCTGGTAACCCAAAAAGAGGGCACTCTGTCGTTTTTCCTGAAAAGTTCAACATAGAATATTTTCGGACTTTTTTTGAAAAGCTCCATAAATCCCTTAGGCCGGTGCCTACTGACTTGGGCCCCTACTATGGTGCTCCCATATCGGGCATGGGCGTGGGCAGGCCCTTAAAAGTCGTTTTCATTCGATTTCAATAGCGGCACCTGGTAACCCAAACTAACATAAGGTGGTGTCAGTAGTGCGGGTGACTACATACATTTTTGAAAAGCTCCATAAATCCTTTAGGCCGGTGCCTACTGACTTGTGCCCGTAGTATGGTGCTCCCATAGCGGGCATGGGTGTCTGCAGGTCATTTAAATTCGTTTTCATTCGATTTCAATAGGGGCACCTGGTAACCCAAAAAGAGGGCACTCTGTCGTTTTTCCTGAAAAGTTCAACTTAGAAAGTATTCAGACCTTATTTTTTAAAAGCTCCATAAATCTTTTAGGCCGGTGGCCACTGACTTGTGCCCGTAGTATGGTGCTCCCATAGCGGGCATGGGTGTGGGCAGGCCCTTAAAATTCATTTTCATTCGATTAGAATAGGAGCACCTGGTAACCCAAAAATAATACCAGGTGCACGGAGGGGAGGATGAGTACAGACATTTTATATAAAAGCTCCATAAATCCCTTAGGCCGGTGGCCACTGACTTGTGCCCCTACTATGGTGCTCCCATAGCGGGCATGGGTGTCTGCAGGTCATTTAAATTCGTTTTCATTCGATTTCAATAGGGGCACCTGGTAACCCAAAAAGTGGGCACTCTGTCGTTTTTCCTGAGTAGTTCAACATATAAAGTATTCAGACCTTATTTTTTAAAAGCTCCATAAATCTTTTAGGCCGGTGGCCACTGACTTGTGCCCGTAGTATGGTGCTCCCATAGCGGGCATGGGTGTGGGCAGGTCATTTAAATTCATTTTCATTCGATTTCAATAGCAGCACCTGGTAACCCAAAAATAATACCAGGTGCACTCATTCGATTTCAATAGGAGCACCTGGTAACCCAAAAGAGGGCACTTAGCCGTTTTTCCTGAGTAGTTCAACATAGAATATTTTCGGACCTTTTTTGAAAAGCTCCATAAATCCCTCAGGCCGGCCCCCACTGACTTGTGCCCATAGTATGGTGCTCCCATAGCGGGCATGGGTGTCTGCAGGCCATTTAAAATCATTTTCATTCGATTTCAATAGCAGCACCTGGTAACCCAAAAATAATACCAGGTGCACTCATTCGATTTCAATAGGAGCACCTGGTAACCCAAAAATAATACCAGGTGCACAGAAGGGAGGATGAGTACAGACATTTTTTAAAAGCTTCATAAATCACTCAGGCCGGCCCCAACTGACTTGGGTCCGTAGTATGGTTGTTCCATATAGGGTATTGAGGTATGTAGCCTATCTAAAATCATTTAAAACCATTATAAAAATATGCACCTGGTAACCCAAAAATAATACCAGGTGCACGGCAGTGGCACTCTGTCACTTTTTCGACCAATTCCCGAAATCTTGAAATAATGATAAAACATAATTCCCGATGGGCTAGATGCCCCAAATTTTGGCTCATACCCTCTCTCGTGATGGTCAACAGTTATCCACTGTAAAAAAAAATTCGGAACCATAGGAATCTATTGTACAGGCAAGTGATTTTTTTCCCCAAAACATTAAAACACGATTTTCTATTAAAATGTTTTATAGAAAAAACGGTTATAATTAGATGAAAATGTTCGTCTATTTGTACCCTTTCGTGCAAAAAAAACCTCAACCAGATTGGAGTTGTATTTTTTGTGTTATTAACGTTTTAACGGTTTTAGTGTCCACAAACTTTTGGCAAAAAAATCGGAGCACATTGAAAATCTATCGATTGACACGCCTTTTTTCGATAATTCGGCCTGTCCGGCGATGACACACTCCCTGGTGGGTGGACCAGACAGGTACCGGCGCGATTTGAGAAACCTGACTTTTGACAACAGGACTTCCATGTCCTAGAGAATCGGCGGTGGTGGCAAACTGCTCAGTCCGATTAGGAAACGTGAAACGGACACGTTTGAGGGATGTGAGACCCTCGGAACCATGGTCCCTTGGACCTTTTACCTCCGGCGACCGATTTAGGGTGATTCCCAACCCTTCGGTGCCCGATTTAGGGTGTTAATTCCAGCCCTTCGGCGCCCGATTTAGGGTGTTATTCCAACCCTTCGGCGCCCGATTTAGGGTGTTATTCCAGCCCTTCGGCGCCCGATTTAGGGTGTTATTCCAACCCTTCGGCGCCCGATTTGTCCTAACTTTTGTTCCAAATGTCCCAGCTTGGTGGTGGGCGGATTTGGTTCACGTTGGGTCTCCATGGTTCTCCTCTGTTGTCCAGGTAGTTCATGTTCTTCAGACCGATTTGCATTCGATATCCACCTGGGAGGGCAACCTGGCGGCCGGCATACGTGCTGGTGTTCAGCCGGTGTGTTCCTCCCGCCCCATGTGGATTTGCCTCTATCGGGGGAGCCCCTATCGTATACGGTTCACCCCGTATTTCGATATGCTTCAGCCGCGCACCGTCCGAGCGAGATCCAGCCGACCCGTCTGACCTAGTGGCCCTACATTGGTGTTCCGGTGCGGGGAGTGACCCACCCAGGCAGTGATGCATGAGGTGACGTTCATCCCGCAACGCACCGGCGCCAGAGACACAATTTCTCAAACCCTGTCTTCACAAATATCTTCCCATATACTGACCCTGAGTGGTCTGGTTATGGTTGTGGTTACCCCGCGGTTCAGTTGATGGCCTCCCGAATAAGCCATCAGGCTAGATTCGCGATCTTATAGGCGGTGCTGTGGCATTGGACCTTAAGAGCGGTGCCCTGGGCCCTGTGGCACCTCCGGC
>NW_024058195.1:60000-64143 GCF_016432855.1 Salvelinus namaycush
AATCATATTGCAAACACACACTGTTATATTTGCAATATGATGTGTTGAATCATATTGCAAACATAACACACACTGTTACGTTTGCAATATGATGTGTTGGATCATATTGCAAACATAACACACACTGTTACATTTGCAATATGATGTGTTGAATCATATTGCAAACATAACACACACTGTTACGTTTGCAATATGATGTGTTGAATCATATTGCAAACATAACACACACTGTTACATTTGCAATATGATGTGTTGAATCATATTGCAAATCTAACGTGCATTTGCAATATGATGTGATGTTGAATCATATTGCAAATGTAACGTACATTCTCTTAAATACTTTAGAAATGCAAAAGTCAACGGTCTGATGACCTCAGGATGGCCGGGCAGTGATAGTGGTTCCTCTCCATCGCTCGTTGTGTTAAATTTCATCATGTCGCTTTTTGTGATGGTACCCCCCCGTTGAAACATATTGCAAATGTACAAAAGTCAAGTAGCAAGTCGGTGTCCATCAGTCAATTAGATATATTCAGACACCAAACTGATACCATCTGACACCAAACTCACTTTTACCAACTCCTTTAGAAGCCAACTATCACATATTTCAGAGCAGGCCCAAAATTCACAGCGCCTTCCATTTAAACCATAATAAAACAAATAATACGTAGTTATGTTCTAGCTGCGGGTCCAATATTCACATTATGTTTAGCCCTATGTGAGGCGACCTGGAATCCCAAGTTTCGGCTCGATAGGTCATTCGGTGCCCGAGCAAAACCCTAATTGGTGCTGAAAATCCACTTTTTTCCATGCCTTGCTACGGGGTGCTTGAATGAGCAATCAAACAGCTCGTTGGGTCATCTCTATGGCCGAGCCGGTTTCAATGCACCTAGTCTTGAGACTCTGGGACTTTTCTAAATGTCGTCCGTTTCGTTGAGCTGAAAATGAATTGAAAACATAGCAAATACACGAGGCTGTTTATCGGTCTGAGAACCTTCTAGAGCCACATAACTCACCGTGCACAATCAACCTGAGGTCTAGAACAGGTTTGTAAATTTTCAGAACTCTAGGTCTGACGGTTCTTTAAAAGTTGGAACAAAAGTAACTACCACAGGCACTGTCTGCCTCTTAGCCCCTCAGTGTGTCCCTCCATCATTTCTGTTTGGGTGTGTAAATTTTTCTTTGAAATCTGATGGGACTAATGACTGATTTACAGTTCAGGAGGGTGCCTAATCACAATTATGAAGTTTTGGAAAGATTTGACATTTTTAACCCTTCAAAACAGCCCATTTGACACCAATTATGGCACTTCCGGTTGGCACAGGAAGCTGAAAGTAAAGACATATACTCACTGGAGTATGCTGTTACAGAATCCTGAGTTTTAAGTCTATATGTTAAAAATTGACTGATTTACATAGGGCTGAATGCACTATTTCTCTCAAATTGCAGGGTGCTTATTGCAAACACTTTTAGGGTGATTTTAACCACTTCCGGTTGCTCCAGGAAGCTTAGAATCGACACAGGTAGACCTCATGGTGGCCTGATGGACTGTCATCAAAGACAGGTTCATAAGACATTCATAACCCACATAGGCTTCAGGTTGAATTTAGGGGAGCAGTCAATGTATTCCTATGGGGCGAAATGTCATTGTAAACTGTTTGATGTAAACACCTTCTTTTAACTGTGAAGGGTTAATGCCACAAGGTCAAAGTTAGGCTTGCACAGATCGGGAGGACCTTAAGAACATTCCTGAGGTGAAATTGTGCTTCTAACCTTAACGGTTCTCTCTCTGTCTCCCAAAAGCAAATAAAATTGACATTGAGGTCAAAAGGTCATTCGTGTCCGTTCTCTTGTAACGGTCGCTGCTCTCAGACCGAGTGAGCTACGGTCAAGCGGGGCATCTCGTTGAACTCGGCACGGCCTAGGGATAATGGGAATGCCATTGCCGGCTTTGTGTGTCTTTAAGCACCGTACTTTTTCACTCCATCATTGCTTTGTGTGTGTGTGTTTTTGTGTGAGAGAGAGCTTTCCTTTGACATCTGCTTAGAGAAATGACTGATTTACAGTTCATGAGGCTTGTCTAATCACACAAATGAAGTTTTGAAAAGTTCTGACCTTTTTAACCCTTCGAAACAGCACCATGACACCATTTTAAGGCACTTCCGGTTGGCACAGGAAGCTATAGGTAAACACATATCTTGACTGGGGTATGCTGTTACAGAATCCTGAGTTTTAAGTCTATACGTTAAGAATTGACTGATCTACATAGGGTTGAATGCAGTGATTTTCAAAATTGCAAGTCATGTATATCTGGACACTTTTTAGGGTGATTTTAACCACTTCCGGTTGCTCCAGGTAGCTTAAAATCAACACAGGTAGACCTCATAGTAGCCTGATGGATTGTTATCAAAGACAGGTTCATAAGACATTCATAACCCACATAGGCTTCAGGTTGAATTTAGAGGAGCAGTCAATGTATTCCTATGGGGCGAAATGTCATTGTAAAATGTTTGATGTAAACGCCTTCTTTTAACTGTGAAGGGTTAATGCCACAAGGTCAAGGTTAGGCTTGCACAGATCGGGAGGACCTTAGGATTGTTCCTGAGGTGAAATTGTGCTTCTAACCTTAACGGTTCTCTCTCTGTCTCCCAAAAGCAAATGAAATTGACATTGAGGTCAAAAGGTCATTCGTGTCCGTTCTCTTGTAACGGTCGCTGCGCTCAGACCGAGCGAGCTACGGTCAAGCGGGGCATCCCGTTGAACTCGGCACGGCCTGGAGAATATGGCGATGTCATTTTAGTGGTGATTTCAGAATGCTATTTTGGTGCATTCATGGAAGGCGCTGTGAATTTTGGGCCTGCTCTGAAATATGTGATAGTTGGCTTCTAAAGGAGTTGTAAAAAGTGAGTTTGGAGTCAGATGGTATCAGTTTGGTGTCTGAATATATCTAATTGACTGATGGACACCGACTTGCTACTTGACTTTTGTACATTTGCAATATGTTTCAACGGGGGGTACCATCACAAAAAGCGACATGATGAAATTTAACACAACGAGCGATGGAGAGGAACCACTATCACTGCCCGGCCATCCTGAGGTCATCAGACCGTTGACTTTTGCATTTCTAAAGTATTTAAGAGAATGTACGTTACATTTGCAATATGATTCAACATCACATCATATTGCAAATGCACGTTAGATTTGCAATATGATTCAACACATCATATTGCAAATGTAACAGTGTGTGTTATGTTTGCAATATGATTCAACACATCATATTGCAAACGTAACAGTGTGTGTTATGTTTGCAATATGATTCAACACATCATATTGCAAATGTAACAGTGTGTGTTATGTTTGCAATATGATCCAACACATCATATTGCAAACGTAACAGTGTGTGTTATGTTTGCAATATGATTCAACACATCATATTGCAAATATAACAGTGTGTGTTTGCAATATGATTCAACAGTGTGTTATGTTTGCAATATGATGTGGTGTTTTTCACTGTTGAATCATATGCAAATGTAACGTGCATTCTTTAAATAAACCCTATGTGGGTTATGAATGTCTTATGAACCTGTCTTCAATGACAATCCATCAAGCCACTATGAGGTCTACCTGTGTTGATTCTAAGCTTCCTGGAGCAACCGGAAGTGATAAAATCACCCTAAAAGTGTTTTACCCAACCAGCAGTTTGTGATATATAGTGCATTCAACCCTGTGTAAATCAGTCAGTTCTTAACGTATAGACTTAAAACTCAGGATTCTGTAAAAGCATACCCCGATCAGGATAGGTGTTTACTTATAGCTTCCTGTGCCAACCGGAAGTGCCTTAAAATGGGGTCATAGGTGCTGTTTCAAAGGGTTAAAAAAGTCAGATCTTTCCAAAACTTTAAGTGTGTGATTAGGCAACCCTCATGAAGTGTAAATCAGTCATTTCTCTAATCAGATGTCAAAGAAAAGCTCACACACACACACACAGACACACACAGCAAGGATGGAATGAAAAAGTATGGTGCTTAAAGACACACAGAGCCTTAAATGCTTTTAGGGGGGATCCAGACTTCCATACCCGCTCTGGGAGCACTATACTACGGGCAAAAAATCAATGGGTGCTGGCCTGCGTGATTTATGGAGGTT